>NC_056743.1:190913101-191170601 GCF_019279795.1 Protopterus annectens
AAGCAAGCAGTCCTGAAACAGTAATGCAATTTCTGTGACAAAATCTCCCTTTATTTGACAAAGTAGCTTATTATTCTGCAACTGAGCAGTGAGAAGTGAGCGGAAAGGCATTTATGCACGTTTTCTATAACCAGTCACCCTTTGTACAAAACCCTAGTGTATTAGGCCTAGCTTTAGCCTTGTGCTTCACATCACTGTTGTGTAAACACAAGGCTTGAAGCAGAAGACCAGGTGACACCTTACACCACTGTTATGTAAATATATGGTGTGAAACAAATGATCATTCAGTAGTGCAAGAATCACCCTCTGGCTTCACACTTACGACACAAACCTAGGTGGCATGATACACAATGCCAGACCCTTATGCATCACATACATGTTAATAACACAGGAATGGGGAACAAGGCACTCAGCCACATACTTTACACTGCTGTAATGGAGGCACACTTGCCTGATAGGCCTTTTCATTCATGCTGCCCAGAGACAGCAATGCACAGCCTGGATGATATGCGCTGGCAACCGAATATTAACTATCTTGGTGGCAATAATTGTGTCAAGAAAATATTAATCAGAGTTATGAGCCTACATTACATACAATAAACACACCCTGTTAGTTTGCAATTTCTCAGTAATTTTGGCCTGCAGACTCACAAATAAATAAATAAATAAATAAATAAATAAATAAAATAAAATATCTAGTAGTATAAGATTAAAGAATGCAGTTCTTTGCAAAGTAGTAACTCATTCCCTAATCTTATAGTTTAAGATGCTTTATTTATCATACTTCATAATATATAAACATTTGTGTATTGGAAGTAATTATACATGCATTTTTTCATATATATATATTTTTTTGGTATCCTGAAAGGATGTTCATCATTTTTTAACTGAATATATAATTGCTTTTGTTCAGAAGGTAAATGTATGGCATGACCATACTGGAACCTTGGATGTTAAAATACTGAAAACTGACAGTGTTAAGGCTAAGATTTCAGATGGCAAATCTGGCTTCATAAGTCAACAGTTTTCAACAATTTTACCCAGAATTCTCATTATGATTTTTTTCAAAATAATTCAGATGATCATTAACTTTTACTGTCTCTCTCTCTCTCTCTTTTTTTTTTTTAATCTGGTCAAATATTTTTCAACTCATCATGTTATTTTGATTTAACTGTGAATTGCTTTTGTTTAACAGCTACCCCATATTCAAGCCACATGCCTATTAATTAACTTTACTATTTGTAAGTCCTCTTTGGGACTCATGCTCTTTGGTTGCATAATGTGCTGGTAAAAAGGTCATATAAAAATGTATACCTAATAAGCTCTTGGTTGCAGTTGGCTACAATACTCTTTTAGTTGGGGACTTGCAAATCTAATGCAGAATCTCCTTTTAGTCTTAAGGGTAAATGTAACTGGGATTTGAAAAATGGCAGCTATCATTTATACACCACTTTCAGGCAGCCGATTACTAAACATCTGAAATTGACAAATGCTTGTTTACCTTTATAAAACTTTAGGAATCCATTCTATGTATAGTATTTATTCTCTTCAGAAGGTCTATGGTATCTTAACACCATATGGAGTGTCCTGGCTGTTATGTGCTGGGAAAGGGGTACTGTAATTCACCCTTACGTTTTATACTTCTCCTTAGCCATATGCATGTAATTCCAGGTAATGTAAAATGCTTATGAATAGCACACTGACAGTCTCTTTCTGCAGCTATAACCTTCAGACTTTCTTCTATCCATATGAGATCTTAGTAAACAAGACAGGATAGCTTTTCTTTGCCATTTCTGAAACGTGCGCTATATTTCATACTGAGCTGCTCCAGACCTATCAGTTAGTATAAAAATATAACATAGGATTGCTACTTCGTTGTAAAAACACCCCAGTTCTCTGTATTCAGTATAACTTTTGCTTTGATCTACCATTAAATACAGCTTTTCAGAAACATTAAAATTTACTTTCTATTTCTATGCAACTGTCATATTCATCACAAAGATCTATTCCTACTTCCAAACTAAGCCTGCAAAGAGATGTATCTGACTTCTTCTCTTGCCTTATTTTATAAAGCATTTAGAAGGAAAACAGAACTTAAATTAAAAGGCAAGGACAGAGCAACTGAAAGGGACACTGACATCTCTATAAATGATCCAGAATGGAAAAAAGATCAGTCAATTTTGAAATACATAGAAAGATGAAAAAAAGCTAAAGATACAATAATGTATCGTATATCCCCAAGGATTATCAGATCCTAGACAACTATTTCTTATAGTCCAAAGAGGAAATGGAAGTAAGAGTTAATAGTGTATCTCATATATCACAAACTTTGATCTGTAATAGATACTGGGTTAAATGAGGCATGTGGCTCATTTGTATGACCCCACTCACAGTTCTATCAGCAGAAGTAATTTCAAACAATATTACCCAGGCTTGCTCACAGTATCATAGTAACGTCATACTTCGCCCTCACCATCTCTCTCTCTAAAACACAAGACTGAGCTATAAACGTCAACAAGGATTAATGTTTGTGCCAGAGTGCTACATGGCATCTTTTCATTCAGTCCATGTACCAAAGTTTCCTGAGTTGAAAGTAATATTTCTTGGCTGCTTCTTGCAGTTTGTGTTGTGTCTGACAGCTCTGTTTATTTTGACATCCACACTTGAAAAGACAAACTGGCTTTTGTGAACTGTTAATATTTCCCAAATGGCCCACTTTCTGCTTTATACTTCACATATATTTTAAACCAGTCTATGCATGTTAGAAAATCCTTATTTTCTCTTAAAATTTACTTTGCTGACAAAACAATGAATGTCACACAAGAAAAATGTCCTCAATAAACCCATCCTAAAGTCTATGATAAAAAGATCAAGTGCAAAGCTGAAATTAAGTCCTTACCAATTTTTGTTGCTGTTGCCTGGAGAAAAAAGCACAACTGAGGGTATGTTACATGTGATTTCCTCTTCACAGTAACTACTAACTTAAAAAAATACTTTTAAGCTTGAATAGAAGTGGTGTAATGTACATACACTTCCACCTGGAGTTTGCAGTTACTAATGCTGAAAACGTGATGATGTCATAACATGATTTGGTAGCCATGTTCTACAGCACTTCTTGCTCTACACCCTTCTAGTTTGCAACATTATTGTACAGTGCTATGATAAAGCCAAACAAGTGGCAGTTCATTTAAGTGCGGGTTTGTGTTTCATATTTCTTATTTATTGAACACAGTGGTACTTCTACCAGCTTATGTACATTGCTGAAAGCCAGAAAACGCTAGGATTTCCCTCATCCCATCTGTAAAGGTCACTTAGCGTTTATAACAGCTGTCTTTACTATTCAGTAATTCAGTTTACTAAGTGCTCCAAATTATTTACAATTTACTGAAGGAAATGCTCAGGCAAGTCTAATTTTTGTAAAACTGTGAACTGTGCCTTTAAAACTGCAGAACTGAGAAAAATAATGAATTATGCAAGTCCATTTTAGAAAAAGAGGTCATTCGTTGCAATTAGCAAAATGACCTAGCTCATTTTTCAGAGGTTGGTCTGTAAAATTTCATTTCCTTTTCCCTTGTATCTTTTCAGCTTTTAGTTATACTCCGAGTTTTGCAGTCCTCGATAGCAAGCAGTATATACCCACACCTGCTTTAAATAACACAACTGGTGCCATTGGACTGATAACAGCAAGGATTTCTAAAGTGTTTTTTTCCCCTTATGACCCATTCCAACAAATATTTAAAAATGAAAATTAATTTTGATGCAAGAATTATGTTCTTAAATGCAAACCAAGATCATAGGTACGTATTAGGCAATCGGTTTGCAGGCTATAAGACTAGCCAAAATCTCCTATTCAAATTTTCCTTCCAGCCTCAAGGAGAGCAGGACACAATAAAACAGACAGAATTTGAAGAGGCCCATCTGATTATCAAGGTTTGCTTTGAAGGTGGCAAGAGTGCTATTCTGTTTCACAGGTAGTGGAAGCTGGTTCCAGAGGTGAAAGATATATTAGGATAAGAATATATCATCCTGTTTCTTTATTTGTTGATGAAGGTTTAGTTCCTCTAACTGAATGTTTGAGGTTTCATTTGTTGTGTGAAAGAATAGGTCAAAAGAGGTTTAGATTTTTCAAAAGGCTAGATCATAATTCTAAGGAGATGTCAAAAAAGAGACCGAGTACAGAGGGAGAGCTACTAGTCTACCCTGATAATCAAGGTTTTTTGAGACCACTGATCTTTTTAGTTATGAATCTCTGAGGTCTCTCAAGCTGAGTAATATGTTTACACAAATACCTGCCTAAAGGTGCATTTTGCCTTCCTTCTCTTTCTGAAAAGCAAGTTTTAACTAACTTAAAGGCTCTTTCTGTAACAAACTGAAAAATGTAGCACACTGTATGTATAATTTCAAGCTTCTTGGCTCTCCACTCACACAAAAAAAATGAATTTCTGAATCCAAAGCTTCTAGATTTCTGCTAAGCTGCCCTGGTGACCACAGTTAGTAAATGAATTATTCTACTTAAACAAATTCACTCTTAAAACATATTTCTTTGCTTCTACAAATGTTTCTTCACTTCTGACAAGATACAAAATTTAAATGTTCATCAGATGGTCAAAGAATACCAAAGGCATTCACAAGGTCTTTAATCGAACTCCTTCTAGCAAGTACATCACATGACTTGTACCCTAGCATATTTCAAGATATATATATATACCCTCATATGCTACAACCTCTTCTAAACAGTTCCTGCTCTCAATAATCAATGTACCTTAGTCTGGGACCCTCAATGTAAAAGGCAAACACAAAGGTACTTACTTGCCAGGGCTTGGATCCATCAAGGATAATTCCCTTCAAAAGAAAGCTCTGAAATTATTGTACCTTCTAAGAGATAGGCAAATATCTGTTTGAACGGTTTTCCTTCTGCACCATTTTTGTTTTTGTACTCAGTTTGCTGTAATATTGCCAGCTAAGTCAGTCTTCTCTACTATAAGATATTACAATCTGTTTTTTATGTTGTCATAATGCTGTCATTATATCTGTGTGCTTATCTATTTGCCCTGTTGTACTTGTTTTACTGTATTTAAATAAACTGCTATTTTGTGTTTGACTTTGGCCTTCAGCTGGTTCAGCATGGATCAGCCCATTATCCCAATTATCAAACAAACTGAAAATAAAGAAAGTAAGTAAGTAAATAAACCGCAACATCTCCACAATAATACACTTCCTCATCTGCTGGCATTCTCTCTTCCCTTTCTTGTGCAACTGTTAGCCATCATAAAGCCTGCATTTAGAGAATATGCCCATTACTTCCCAGTGCACTATCACCAGTGTTCCTGAGTTTGTTTCCAACAGTCTCCATTTACCTACTTTGTGATACTAAGCAAGCCACTTAACCAGACAGTGCTCATGGGCATCTATGTCAGCCCTCAAAATCACAGTAAGAGCTATCAAAATCATAGTTGTTGTATCTTTCAGCTTTTCCCGGTTAGGGGTCGCCACACCGGAACTCCGGTCCGCTAATGATTGGCAGTAGATTTTTACGTACCGAGTTGCCAGCCCTGACACACAACCTTCAACAAAGGTACGCCCATTCACGCATGTCTCCACACAGAAGACGCTTTAGCTGAGAATCGAACAGGACAACGTCTTACTGTGAGATGACAACGCTACCGCAGTACCATCATAGTAAAAAGTTCAAATTCCTAGCACTTATGCCTACATGTAAATTTTGACTTTTGGTTGGCTCAATATAAGAATGTAGACCATTAGTACTAGGTATGCTTATTAGAAGATTTTATCTTTAAGCTTAGATGATGGCAAATACAGCTGTATTGATATTTGTCCTCTGTCTAATGCAGCTAGATATTGAATTTATTTTATTTTTATTTTGAATTTGTTAACCAGGGTAGAGTGCTTATCCTACTGGACCTATTTCAGTCTCAGTCCTGGGAAAACACAATAGACAGATGACATTATATACAGAGTGAATGACAAATTGCAATTTATACATATATTGCATACAAAGTAATTCCCATAATCGGCTTTTAAGGATATAAAGGCAGTAGATAAAATAGCATTATATGCAGAGTGACTGAAAAGACCCAATATATACATGCTTTATATACAGAGTGACATCAGAGATGTCATGCTGAAAGAATTACAATCAAAAATAGATTTTATTTATATAAAATTTAAATATTAATTTTCAGATTATATATACTATTTGTTTGCTATTAATTTGTTTTATAATAATTTTCATATTTCTCTAAATATTTCAAAAGTGAAGTGAGACAAACAGAACTGCTTTGCTTCACATTAAAACTCATATCAATATGAGGAAAATGCTGCTGACAATGGCTGTGTTTCCTGAATGGCTAAAGAGATACCATAAGCGGTTTATAAAACATTACACATTTAATATTTATTGATTTTATTGTGGATTATAAAATCCTGTCCAAGACCTAGAACCAATTGAACACAGTCACTGTAAAGATTACTTTATGCTGAATATTGTGACACAAAATTCTAGAGATGAACATCTGGTTAAACTGTGAGGAGATAAGTTCATTTTTTTAAAGGCTCAGACCATATCTACTGGAAGTTGGAGTACAAACTCAAGAACTCCACTGGAAGGTAACCGGTCAGCATCAGAAACTTATTGCTCATGAGCCCTTTTTTTCTGATGGCAAACAAGCACTCAGACTGCAAAGATGGAAAGAGGGAAAAGCAGCAACATGGAGTAAAGACTGCTGTGGTACACAGGCCCAGCTCATGGCTGTGCAGCAAGGAGATAAAGCAGCAACATGGAGGAAAGACTGCTGTGGTACACAGGCCCAGCTCATGGCTGTACAGCAAGGAGAAAAAGCAGCAACATGGAGTAAAGACTGCTATGGTACACAGGCCCAGCTCATGGCTGTACAGCAAGGAGAAAAAGCAGCAACATGGAGTAAAGACTGCTGTGGTACACAGGCCCAGCTCATGGCTGTGCAGCAAGGAGAAAAAGCAGCAACATGGAGTAAAGACTGCTGTGGTACACAGGCCCAGCTCATGGCTGTGCAGCAAGGAGAAAAAGCAGCAACATGGAGGAAAGACTGCTGTGGTACACAGGCCAGCTCATGGCTGTGCAGCAAGGAGAAAAAGCAGCAACATGGAGGAAAGACTGCTATGGTGCACAGGCCCAGCTCATGGCTGTGCAGCAAGGAGAAAAAGCAGCAACATGGAGTAAAGACTGCTATGGTGCACAGGCCCAGCTCATGGCTGTGCAGCAAGGAGAAAAAGCAGCAACATGGAGTAAAGACTGCTATGGTGCACAGGCCCAGCTCATGGCTGTGCAGCAAGGAGAAAAAGCAGCAACATGGAGTAAATACTGCTATGGTACACAGGCCTAGCTCATGGCTGTGCAGCAAGGAGAAAAAGCAGCAACATGGAGTAAAGACTGCTATGGTACACAGGCCCAGCTCATGGCTGTGCAGCAAGGGGAGAAAAATCAAAGTACAAGCCGACACTATGCCAGTGTGGGGAGTATGGGGATGCAGATGTTACCCTCAGATGACAGAATTAAGTCATACTACCATGGTGCAGTGACAAAATGACACCATTTATAATCAACAATGATATCAACCTGACTTCCAATGATGACGATGATGACTGTAACTGGTATGATGATAAGGTTTCAACTAACCCTGGATATGAAGACAAGCAGTAACAATGTCACCTTTGATGCTCCCAAGAATGTCTGTTTTTCCTGCTTCTGGCAATGATGCTATAGTTTGCATAGAAAGCAAGACAAGTGGGTTTCTGCCATGTCTGTATATACAGTCATGTACTGCTGTGTAGTAACTAATGGCATTACTTTTTGTCACATGTACACTTCTTGTAGCATTAGAGTGATCTTCCTACTACCTGTACGATATTTACATGTGCTTTATTTTTCAGGTACACTAAGCTGATCCATGACAAACCATTATATAACTAGCCTGCATTCATGGTGTTTGAATGCGACACTGTAGCACATCCCGTGGCACCTGTTTTGGAGCCTGGCATTTTTTTCAATAAAATGTTTGCGATGGTGACAGTTTTATTATGTTTTGTGCTATTGATCACTGAACAGTTTGGAAAACAGCCACATCAGGGAGCAGCGGCTGCTGGCACTCATTTAATTATGTGTGGCATCTATTTATCTGCAGTAGTTTGCTGCACCTGCTGAACTCAAATATTAATACAGGTACTGTGTCACATCACACATTACACCTAATACAATCAATTTATTCAGAGCAGAGCATGAAAATTCAATTGACAGTGCAAAATTTACTGTGAAAGCAAGCTAATGATTCTTTTCCTTGAAGCAACATTACAGTGGTAGTGCAGCTATTTTAGATAGCATTTTTGCAAGGAACTCATGGTTCAAAGCAGTCTGTTATGATTAAAAGTAACCTTAAAAATGATGGTTCAAAGCAGTCTGTTATGATTAAAAGTAACCTTAAAAATGATGGTTCAAAGCAGTCTGTTATGATTAAAAGTAACCTTAAAAATGATGGTTCAAAGCAGTCTGTTATGATTAAAAGTAACCTTAAAAATGATGGTTCAAAGCAGTCTGTTATGATTAAAAGTTACCTTAAAAATGATGGTTCAAAGCAGTCTGTTATGATTAAAAGTAACCTTAAAAATGATGGTTCAAAGCAGTCTGTTATGATTAAAAGTAACCTTAAAAATGAATATCATCCATTATTTTCAAAATAAAGTGAGCAGCACAGATACCATCAAACTAAAAAACTAGAAGGTTTAAAATATCTGTTGTCATTCCAATATAGAAAAGGGGTCTACTTCTATTTACCGGAAGGCCAAAATACTGATGACCACAATGCCGAGAGGGAAATCATGAAACACAGAATCACAAATCAGGTAAGTATGTGCAGGGCAAGTGGAAACGTGTCCTTTGGGAGGATTATGTCATTTCTCCACTGTAATGCGATCCCAGAGTTGGTATATATAGTTAGGGGGGTTGGGGGAGCGTAGCCCCCCACCTAGGTGGATTTTAGCTGGTACATTGTTAGTTACTGTCAATTCAGGCAAATATTCACTTGCCCTCTGCATACTTACCCGATTTGTGATTCTGTGTTTCGTGATTTTCGTCTTGGCATTGTGGTCATTGGTATTTTGGCAAATAGAAGTAGACCCGTCATCACTAATGACCATAAATGAACAGTCTGTGCTCTGTTTTGAAATGCATGCATGTATGAATATAAGCCTAGCATTAAACAGTGGTTTAATATGTGGCATCAGCAAAATGAGGGCACAATCTTGATAAGCAGTTTCCAAATAACAGAATCATACAGTGCTTTGAATGACATGAAAAGCTTACTCTCAGAAGAATGAGACAGCAGTGGACAATAATTAATAACAGAACAGAAGGAATTTATTTGGGAGCGGAAGAAGGTAAGACTTAACTGGGATAAGATGATTCTCCCCATAGAACAAGGTGGTTTAGGGTTACTTGATTCAAAGGAATACTTCAGATTTACACGGGTAAGGCCGATACACATAACAAAAGCAGAAGGTTAAAAAACAAAGTGGAAGGGGGTGATGAAGTTGTGGGGAAGTTAGAAAAATAAAGAGAGAGCAGGATTTTGGATGCAGATCCTTTAACAACAATAACCATTGAAAATATTGTCAATAATACACTACAAATATCAGCACAAGCAGAAAAACATGGAAGCTATGCAGGTAATTCTAAAGGAACAGTACAAAACAAGTAATTAATTGATTACCTAATACGATTTTATATAGAACAGGGAAACAAATAAAAAGGAATAGAAATACCACTAAAAAAGGAGAAATATGCATTATGAAGACCCTGTTGAATATAGCAAAGATTCTGAATGGGTAGAAAAATTAGAAGAAACACTAAAAATTCTAATGTAGAGGATATGAAATGGGATTAAGTAACAGCCATATAAATTCAGACAAAATTTTAAAAAAGCTCCTAAATGGAAAACTTCAGGCCTAGACTCAGTACCTAACTTCTGTCTAAAAGTATTAGTACATTTACACAAAGATTTAGCCCCAAGTAAGAATTACTTCTATATGTGTCCTGAACAGACACCAACTTGGTAAATAAGAAGAAAAACAATACTCTTTGGTAAGAGTGAACTGCAAGCCATTCTAAAAACTAAGGACCAATAAATTGCCTTCCAACAATATACACATGACATACATAGATTATTGCAAGCAGAGTTTATAGTCATTTAGAAACAAAATTCAATTATGGCAAGAGAACAAAAGAAAGTCACATAGAACAAAGGATCATTTGCTGCTAAATAAAGCCATAATATAGAATTGTAAAAAGGGAAAGAATCTAAAGATGGCATGGCTAGATTATAAAAGACACAATGATATTCTACATTCATGGGTAAAGATGTAGATGAAAATGTATAAGATATACCTTACCTTGATCAAATGCATTACAGTGACTGTGAAACAGTGACAAACCACTTTGCAGCTGAGCAGTGACAAAGGGCAAATTATTATCCCAGGGATAAAAATTCAAAGAGGGATATTCTGGGGTGATTCTTGGTCAATGTTGTTGTTTTGTCTTGCCCCTACCTCACTGAGATGTTTACTTAACTGATTAGGCTATGGTTGCAGTTTGGCTCCCAGAAACCAACCTTGTTTAAAGACTTCTCATCTATTATTTGTGGATGACTTAAAACTGGAAAGTTCATCAGATGGGGAGTCAAAAGCATAACTACAAATGGTGCAAACTTTTTCAGATGATGAAGAATTAATGAATGGAATAATGAAATGTCAACAAATAAATAAATGGCATTTGCTTTTGATAAATGTGCAAAAGTGACATTTAAACAGGAAAGCTGAAGCATCAAGAAAATCAGTCTGGGACAGGAGTGTGATATAAAGGAACTTGAGTAAGATGATTGTTTAAATATTTGGGAATAGATGAATAATTGGCAATAAAACATGAACGAATAAGAATAAAACTCAGTAAGAAATAGATCAGAACACAAAACCTAATACTGAAAACTGTCTTTACAAGTAGGAATAAAGTTCAGCTATAAATCAATTTCGTCTTCCTCCTCTTTACAGTTTTGATGTGATTAATTGGCCCTAAAGACTACTAGATCAGTTAGGCAAGACGACAAGAAAAATGCTCATGAAATGATACATAAACATCAGTGCATAGCATTATAATGTATTCCTTGCCATGGACCTCCTCAGAATTGATTACATGTATAGAACTGTAATTGTGGGACTGTAAACACATCTGCTAACCTCATCAGAACTGAACATAGTAAAAGTTTAAAACACAAGAAGTTGTCTAAAATAACATCTTTGATTAGTTTAGATGAAGAATTTCTGCATCAAGCTCAGATCTGGCTCCTATGTCTCTGATGGACACAGGCAGTCAGTAAATCACCCCTCTCTAAATTAAATTTGTGGGTCACATTTAGGATTCTCAGCTAGGCTTATAAGGGCCCTTGCGGTCATTACCCTTGTATACACCTATGAAACTCTGAAAAAGGAATGGAATTCAAATCAGAAGCTGACAAAAATCAGACAGCAAATGAATGTGCCAAAAAAGAAAATAAAGACTATAAGGAGAAGGGCCATATGAGAAGGAAAGAAAAATGGATAAGGTATAAATTTAGTGCAAATACAAAGATCTCCTGCAACAACCTCATGTTGACCAAGATTTGAAGCAGGAATGGTTAAGGAGAGGTGAACTGAAACCAAAAGATGAAAGGCTAATAATGGTGGCTCAGTACAGTGGACTACATACATGCTGGTTTAAAGGGCCATTGAAAAAGTGAGAGAAAGAGAAATGCAGGTTCTGTAAAAATGAACTGGAAACAGTCATACATTTTGTTGCTGGGTGTGATACACTCATAAGAAATGGTCTGTATATGAAAATCGCATTAACGTGACAAGACTGTTGCATTGGGGATTGTGAAATCACAACAATATAGAAGTATCTGAGAAGCACTGGAAACATAAACCACTAAGGGATTATAACGAATGATTAAGTTTATACCACGTTACTAACAGTTCAAAAAACAGATGTGAGAAAAACAGATATAGCAATCTATGAAAAAGACAAAAGTAGCACTGATCATTGAAATTGCTACACCCACAGATTAGTATCTTACATACAGAGATATACAAAGTCATAAAATGCCAAGATATGTAGGCCCAAACAACAGCAATATTGAAAGAAAAAATACACAGACAACTCCAATTGCATTAAGAGCAACAGGTTTAATAAAAAAGAAGAATTAGTCATGTTTTCATTTGCTACCAATACATATAAATAACCCCATATAAATTAATTACAGAAGGAAGCAATTCAGGACACACTGCAGGTGCTGAGAAGAGAGCTCTTGGCTAACATCAAAGACTGAAACAATACTAATTTCATGAACCGTAATCATACTCTGACTTAGGAATGTGGTCTCTTCTCTTAATGGTATTAGAAACCGAAAATACTTAGAGAAGTTAAAAAATATTATATTCATAAACTAGTAGAAAGGATTCTAAATTCTAAGGATTAAGCCAGTGTGGGAATGGAGAAAGAGACATTGCCAATAGGTACGTCTCCAACTAGAGGTATAGAAAATAGAGGGCTAGAGTTTACTAGAGAAAATTAGGTAAAAACTAAGGTATTGGAAGTAAACAACTAGAGAGAGAAGGCAATGGAGTAAGATGAGAACAAACTGAAGTTTGGACTGCAGGTTAGAGACTGCCTTCCCTAATGGAGCTTGACAGTAGAGTGCAGGCAAACAGAAAGGGATGGGGGCATGCTAAGTAAAAGACTAGCTCTGTTAGAGTTTTCAATTGAATCTAGAACTGACACTGCTGTTACAAAATGGATAATTAGTAGGGCATTTAAAATATTGTATGATCATTATAAGAATCATTTAGGGGAGGTTAGAAAAGACTAGGAGGACAAACTGAAAAAGAAATTTACAAAATAGCAATGGGAGGTGATCAGTACGCGCTCTAAAGTATGCAAAATAGCACAGAAGGTTTAGGATTTCTTACATGGGTATTTTATATCCCAACCAGACTTCAGATAATTTTTCCTCAGGGAAGCAGCAAATGCTAGAGGTGTGATAGGAAAGATGGATGTAATTTGGATCATGTTTTCGGGAGTGTAGTGAGCTGGCAGATTTTAAAAACTCACTACAGAGTACTTTGTCAGAAATGTTGGGGAAACAAAACAAAAACAAACTAAAAACAAATGGTTTTACTTAGGAAATTTTCTTTTTTTGGTATAAATCTTAACTTATGGATATTTAATGCTGCATTTGTCCCATACTGTAACGTATCATCCTTGGATTTTTGAGCTACAAGATCTCAGACCTGCAGAAGCCTGATATTGTAACCCTTTTTTTTTTTTGAACCCATAAAGTTAATAATTCAACCTCATTCCCAGAAGTTAAATTATCACTCACATGCATTTAATCTTAAAAAAAACTAAGTATGGGATGTTTTCTATCATATGTCAAGGATGGAGTCTACTACTCATTTAAAAAGTTGCAGTCTTCCATGCCAAAACAGTGCAAAACAGTTCATCCAATGCGTGGCTTGGTGCCACGTTACCTCAAATGTTCTGTGGTAAGGAGCATTCAGTGTTCTATATGAGTAGGAAAATGGCATGAATAGCAGCTAAATATGTAACAGGAGTGCTTTGGTATAAAGTGGGCACTGGGGACCTTCTGATACACCTTGCTAAAGAGTTTATGCTCGTCACTGACCATGGTCCATTGCAGTGGCTGCGACAATGAGGGCAATACTGAACTCTGCAAATGGGCCTTTTCCATACTGCCCTTCACCATTAACCTGATTCCCACCATTGTAATGCAAATAGTCTGTACAGACCATCTGATGATTCAGAAATTGGTGGTTTCAAGCTGGAGGGTCAAATGTAACATAATATATTAGTTCCCACCAATGATGTATATAAAGGGCTTTCTAATGTGTTGTATTGGTGTTGGAATATAACTTGTACATGTGGGATAGATACCCCTTTAAGACAGACTCAAAAGACATTGGTACTTAAGTTAGGTTAATTAAAAGAGGTATATAAAACAGTGTTGAACCAATCATAATAAGAGAAGTCAGTGAGATTTATTGGCATCTGTAAGCGTGACAAAAGAATAGGAAGCTCAGAACACCAGCTCGAGAAGCGATATTCTACCATGGACTGTATACCAGTAAAAGACCTAATGATTTACTACAAGAACACTACAGCCTGAGATTTTGTGGTATCTTTATTTTTATTCAGCACTTACATTGCTAAAATTAATGTTTAAATGCTTCCTGTTTAGACCTCAGATAGTGTTTGTTTTGACAGTTGGCCTTTTCACTTTAAGCTCACCATGTTCCACTCTCTCTCTCTTTATATATATATATATATATATATATATATATATATATATATATATATATATATATATATATATGTGTGTGTGTGTGTGTGTGTGTGTGTGTATATATATTTTGTTGAGGAGGCTGCTAAAGACAGCAAAATGCATGGTCACAGGTCAGTGGAGTAAAAAGCATAGCAGTGTATTAATTAACAGACCACAATGGTATTCACATAATCAAACAGAGACTGAAGCTTAGATATGTGGAGTTCTGCAGAAGTGAGAGCAGTGTGAAAGCTAAGTTATTGTTTCAGGATGCCTTGTAAATTATTGCCCGTGACTGAGCGAGGATGATTCAAGTCTCACAGTTTGCACTGATGCTATGGGGATGGTGTCTATGCAAAGTATTGCTCCTGATTCAAGCAGTAATGTTACTGATGAGACAAATGGTGCTATGGAGGTGGAGTCCTTATGGAGTATTGCTTCTGCTTTGTGCAGTAATGTCATTCATGAGGCTGCTTGTGACACAGAGTGCCCTGACTGCTGGACTTTGGACCAGAAAAATGACTACTGCAGTAAGTGCAGCTGGCTCTCAATTTGCAGTAAGAAACTTGGATGTAAAACATGCTGTAGGGTGGGGTGTCTTGGCACAGAGACTAAGAAGGTACTCAAAATTATAAAAGAATGGGCCAATGACTTGATAACTTTCTTTGGTGAAACTTGACAGCAACAGTTAACATCCCTACAAAAAAAAATTTTGACCCTAAGGAATCTGAGAGCCACAAAGCTACCACAAAGCTTCTCGAAGAAGTGGACAACCAGATTCTGGAGTAGATGGTTTTGAAGGCCCAAGCAAAAGAACAACCTGTCATGATGAACATTTATCGTACTGCCTATAAAGGGGCAAAAGAAAAACGAAGCTTTCATAATTCTGAGACTGAAATGAATTTGGAAGAACTAAATGGAGTTGATGTGGGATGCATTCTTAATTCTACTAAAGCATGCAGCAACATCTTTAATCACATAAGCAATGAAATGGGAAAAATTCTTACAAAACAGATTGTCATGTCGAGCAACAAACTGACGCTCATCCTTTATGCTCGTACCTGTCTTGCAGACAGTGGAATGAACTCGGCAATAAATTTGTTTTTGGACTTAACTGAACTTGAAAACACAACAGCACAAGGGATTTTTAATTCTTTGGTTCAGTGCCTTAAGTCTTATGGGTTAACAGAGGACTACCTGAAATGCAACTTGAGTTGTATTGCATGTGATGGTGCAGCCATTATGCTAGGCTGTAAAAGCAATGTTGAGAAGCTAATGACAGAGAAGTTTCCATCAGTTATCTTTTGGCACTGTGTGAATCACAGATTAGAACTCTCTGTATATGATGTAATCAAAGAAGTTTTGGGCATTAACAGATTTAAAGTGTTCATTGAAAAGCTGTATGGGTGTACCATTCCTCACAAAAAATAACAGAGAATTACAGATCTGCACAAAAGAGCTGGACACTCAAATGCTAAAAATTGGTCAAATTCTAAGCACACTATGGGTGGCGTCAAGTTACCGTACCATGTCCGCAGTTTGGGAAAAGTATGAAGTTCTGGTTAAATTTTTTGAGGAAGCGAAACAATGCCCATCATGTGATCAAATAGAGTGGTGTATGTATGACGGTTTGCAAGGAAAAATCACATCAATGGATTCTGTGCTAGATCTTGGCTTAATGTGCTACATCTTTCAAGAAATGACAGAATTAAGCTTGGAAATGCAAGATTTTATTTGCTTTGTACAAATCAAAGATGCAAATGCATGTTCAACTTTTCAAGAAAAGGCACACAAATCTGGGTCACTATTACAAGATAGTTGCAACGGCTGTGAAAAATCTCGAGTCTAGTGGCTTGTTGCTTCACAGCAATGATTGCAAAAAATGATCCTGCAATTGATCCAGCTGCGTTTTACACAAAACATCATGAATCAATGTCTAGAAGGCTGCCTGACTGTGACAATGCCACATTTGCATAACAGGCACACATATTTGATCAAAAGTAATGGCTCGAGGACATAATCATTTGATCTTTGGTGAAAAAGAAACACGGGGCATCTGTAAAAAACTACAGTTACCAGAAAGAGACGTGATTTATGGATTTTGTCAGTACCTCATCGAAAAACAGTCCAAAAAACTGCATCCACTATTGCTTGCTTGTAGTTGTATTACAGGTTCATCAAGTGATTGCAAATATGGGTTTTCACAAATGAATCCAATTGTTACGCCATTGAGAAACTCATTACTTACAAGCACGGTCTTCACATGTCTTTTTATGCTATTGGTTGGCCCGCCACTCAGACTCTTCTATCCTGACAGATATGTTAATTCATGGCTGTTACAAGGGCATTGATCAGCCACTGATACACAAAACAAAGAATGAATTACAGAGACTTCATTTAATGAAAACATGCAAAAAGTTTGGAATTTTCTTTAAAACTCAATTAATTTAAGCATTGATTGCTTTGTGGGACTACATCCCTTTTTTGTAGAATGTAGAGCTCATTATTAACTTGTGGTTGATATTCTTAGATTTCGGAAATTCTGTCAAGCACAATATTATGCAGTGCAGACAGTACACTTTATGATTTGTCAGTTTCAAATTTTAAATGTTATGTGATATATGGAATACTGAGATATTTGAAATCCTATGATGAATAAAGGCTATAACAGTAGCTGTTCAAAACAACGTAAAGGGGACAGGTGGACCCGTAAGCACATTGGTAGTGCAAGTAAAATTTAAGATGATTATCCACTATCATCCTTAATAATTTTCTTTGAGAAAAGTGACTCATTTTTGTATTATTAAGAGAAAAGATTCTATTTGTTTATTTTTTATGAAAGAGGATTTGGAGACAAAAAGTATTTTTTTTTGGGGGGGGGGGGTTTGACCCAAATGCAACGTAAGCATACCACCACCTTTTTGTTTACAAAAAAGGTACTGAGTATATGCAGTTCCTGTTAGACACTACTTCATTTTCTTTTTAACAGTGATGTCCAAAGGAAGATATGGTTAATTGACCACTACAATGATTTTTAAAAAAGCTGTTCTTGAACATTCATTATATAGTAAATAAATAACATATTATGGTAACATTTGCCAGTACCAAAGCCATTTAGTTGTTTAACTGTTTGGTCACTACTGATAGTTTTGGACTGCAGATGCAGGTAGAGATTTATTTCTGTACAGGTCAAATGTAGTAGAATTTCCATATAGAACATAACATGCAAGTTACTGGTATCATGCACGCAAAAGGAAATAGTACAGAGAGTACACTGTATACAAAAATTATACATAAGCTGCATTATCTCCAGAAGTACCGTAAATATTGTAAGGAAGGCAAACAAAATTTATTGATTTCGGTGACAGGCACATCATATTTGCATTATATGCCTAAATTTGTCTTGTAGGTTATGAGTAAATATTTTAAGATAAAAAAAACACCAGCTTCCCCAAATCCAAAAAAAAGGTAACTGGTAGGGCACCAAACATCAAAGAAGAGAACTAAACCAGCAGGATGTCGTGTCCAGAAAAACAAATTTTAAATCAGGTTTTGGGCTTATTTATATTATATCCAGCTGGTTTATTTCTCTTCTTCCAAGTGTGATGTCCTACTGGTCAACTAAAGTTTTAAGATGTAGCAACTAAGAGCTGTATGCAGCATTCATCTTTATATATTTTTCTCTACTTTGGAAATGCAAGAGAGCAGAACAGTCAGGAGGATTTTACTGCCTTTGAGCGCAGTAAGTTTTTCTAACACTGGTAGCTGAAAAAAGTTAATATATGTCATAATTAATATGAAACTTTTAAAGTTAGCTTGTGTAACAGGGGCATATAAACATGCATTCTGTTGTGTAAAACTAATATTAATCATCCTCTTTTTCAGCTGCAAAGATGGCAAGTTGATTTGAAAAGTATTATATCAAAATACAGAGAGCAATATTAAAGTGATACATTTAAATATGAAGTGAATAGCTTAAAATAATGAGTTGTCCTCCTTTGAAACATCAAAGAAAATACTATCAATATGGAGCAGCAGCTATTTCAGGCTTTTGACACTTTCTGTAGTGTTTAAAAGGTAAAATGCCGATATTGGTACAACATTGCTACAGTTATACTCATAATAGCTAGACTAAACTTGTTTACAGAGAATGCCTTATTTATAGAGGAGACTGAAGAAAGTTTTAAAGTCAGAAATTTTCAGAGCAAAAAAGAAAAAAATAGCTAAATTTAATGTGCTTGGTTTATTTAGCTCCTCGTCTTACTGCCTACTGCCATGGGGTTGTGAAAATCTCTGGATACCCTTCCATGCTAAACAGGTCATGATGTTCTCTGCAAAAATGTTCATCATATACAAACATCAAGAATTCTGTGATCCTTACAATGACAAAATGACTTTTAGAAGGAGACTTCCAAGATGGCTACACATTGTTCAACAACTTAAGTTCAGCTCTCCCAGCGTGAAAATAGAAAATGAGAAACTACAACCAGAGATACTGTCAACTTGAGTAAAATTCAGTTACTGGCTAGTAAATACACTGTCTGGATGCCTGCAAAGAACAAATTTAGACAGCCTGAAAGAAAATCACATAAAAAAGGTAAAGAGAAAACACTGACTGGAAAGAATCCTGCAGCAGTTCAGCAAAAAAAGCAGTTTAAATTCCAGCTTTGGTGCAAGACATGACTTCCAGTAATCTAGAGAAAAAAATAATTCAAATATGCTCAGAGTAGATTAATATAAATGAAACAGTGAAGGAGTATATCAACTCAAATAACAAAACGCTGGGAAAATGGAAGAAGCTTTAAAACAGATATTCAGATGATAAAACTCTAAAAGCAGATGTGAAAATGAAGAAAAAGCAGGCTGAGTATGAGACTGCTCAAGAAAAGATTTTCAAAAATAGTAGAATTAGAGGACAAAGCAAGTAGGGAAAATCTGAGATTTTCTGTTGTACCAGAGAAACTAGAAGAAACAGGCTGTGCTAATTTTATGAAGGCACATATAAGCAATTGGACTGGTATTCATCAGCCCTTAAAGGGCACAATGTGTGTATACTCCAAATATGGCTATGAGAAAGCAGCCAAGACCTTTATTAGCAAAGAACCAAACCTACCAGCAGAAAAAGTTGATCCTGACAAAACTGTAGCAAAAGGGGGAAAAGTAAAAGATTGAGACAGTAGAGAGTTTGTGGGAAATGATTGTTCACTGTATACCAGGTAGAAGAGAAACAAATTTTTTCCAGTAATGACAGAATATCCAAGAGGTAGATGTGAGATTCAAGCTGCTATATTCAGCTTTCTTCAGAATATTCTTTCCTGGAGAATCAAAGCCATTTTTTGATCCAGAATAGGCTAAGGAGCAAATACAGAAGTTTTACCAACAAAAACATGAATCCTCAGGCAGAAGGGGGGTTCCATTTCTTATTCTGCTGGTAATAAAGCACACAGGCACTTTGCCAGTAAAACCTTTTCCACCGTTCCAAGGGAAAATGATTGGGAGACAGTGGAAAGCACAGGAGTTGACCAGAAGAATCTAGAGCACCATGGAAATGAACTGGAATCTGGGTTGGGAGATGGAGATGAACAAGAAGACCAGCAACATGGAAATTAGTGAATAAATGTGAGAGTGTGAAGTATCAATCATTTTTATACAGCTGTATTTCACAAACGTAAGTGAAAAGAGTGGTCTTTTGTTGACTTTGTTAAACTTGTGAGGAACTGGGAGGCATTTGACAAACTTCAGGTCATTAATGTTTAAAAGGACTCTGTGTGGAGGGAAGGAGGAAGGAAAAGGGTAACTGTAAGTAAACAATTTCTTTTCTTAACAGTATTTCTATGAAACTTTCATAATATACAAATTGCATATTTTATTGTGAAGTATTTTTAATTGTTCTTGTATGTGATAATGTTATTAAAGTAAACAGATGCCTGTTTTGTTCTTCTCTTTCTTATTTTCTGGCATTAAGAAAAGTAGGCATCACAGTGCAAAAAGAGAAGAAAAGCTAGGCAAAAGCGCATTTAAGTTAATAAATTGTAATCTTGAGTTGATGGGGTGTAAAAGTACACAGATCATAGTATATGTAGAGCTGATATGTTTCTCTTACTTTTGCATAGATGAATGTCTGGATTAAGACCCTTGGCTTAGTCTAACAGCACATTTTAAGAAAAAACAAGTAAATATGAGAACATTGAATATAACGAAAAGTTTTTCTTTAGTAATAGTTGTTTAAGCTTGTATTTCAGGCCGTAACAGAGCAATACATTTTTCTTTTTTCTCTTACTTTTCCATGGAGGCAAGCTAATAACAGAGCAGTAACAGTGGTTCCTTCAAGGCTAAAAGTTAATGATTTCTAAAAGTATGCAAGTAATTTTCACATCTGGGAGACAGGAAATAAGACAAAATAAAATACACCAATTATTGTAAGTAGAAGCACAAGCAGTAACATGAGTGTTAGCATGGATAACCTCAATTTCAGGTTAACTAAAGCCTGTATTAGCAGCTGTCTATTTGGCACAAATGTTCATATTAGGAGAGTTAAACTTCATTATTTGAAGATATACATAGCTATGTGTGAGACTGCATTAAGTTAACAGGTTATGGGGGTATTCTGGGGGTTGTTTTTTGTTTGAGGTTTTTATTAAAACAAAAAAGTGATGTAAAGACATCATAAGTTCCACTGTTGGCGATAAAAAAAATGTATAAAGGAATAACCAGCCAAACATTAATGGGTTTATGTACCACAAAAGATGGAGTTAGATATTTAAAAAAGCTGCCATATATCTAATAGGTGGGAATAATGTCTTCTTACCATAATGATAACACTCTTTGTATTATTTTGGAATGTGAGTGGTCTCACAGGTACAGGCAAAAAAAAACAATACTTGTATTAAGAAATGTCAAGTTCAAATAGCAATGCTACAGGAGGCATGTTTGGAAAGAACAGAGCATACAAATTTGATAAAGGTTTTCAGGATGGATATTCTGCAGAATATCAGGGACAAAAAAAAAGAAGTACTTATATCAATTGCTAGATGAGCTCCAGTAGTGATAGAAGAGGGAGAAAACAAGATAATGGCAGATTTGTAGTAGTAAGGGGGATACTGGTAAGGGTTGAGGATTACACTGGCATATATTTATATTCTACCTAAAACTGCTATTTTGGAGTTTAAAAAATTGGGGGGAGAAATAATCAACTTTCAGCAGGGAATATTACTTATAGGTGAGGACTGGAACTTAATTTGCAACAATGAGGATGCATCTGGGGGCCTTGAAGGGAAAATATAACAAAAAGAGGGTAGATTTCTTAAGAAATTTATGAAAATATTTGGTTTAAAAAAATGTGAATTCAGTAGCAGGAATTCGGAGAGAACTTACATATTATTCTCCAAGCTACAGTACCTGAGTTAGACTTGACAGAAATCATATTTCACAGGAACATGTCCATTTATTTGAGAACTTTGATACATGTCCAATAAATATTTCAGATCATGCACCAATATTTACTAAGGGAGGAATAAAGACACCTTCTTGAAGTTTCCAGTATTTTATTCAGTTAAGTAGGTAGAAACAAGAGCAGTCACCCATCTACCTACTAAACTGAATAAACTACTGGAAACTTCAACAAGGTGTCCTTATTCTTTCCAACAGGGCGGGTATCAGAGAGGGAGTCTCCTAGATCTGCTAGCTAAAGTGATTTTATCTGGACTAATCCTTTTTACTCTGTTACCTGTTAAAAGAGAGGAATTTAAGGAATGGGTAGTGGAGTTATTATGGAAGATAGAATGTACCTCAGAGGTTATAGCTACTGAGTGGGATAAAATAAAAGTGCAGTTTAAAAAACAGGGTAGAAAAAAGGAAATGAGATCTGATTAAGAGTTAGTAAGAGCAATTTAGAGGGCTGACAAAGATTAAAATATTACAAAATAAGGGGAATCTCACAGAACAAGAGGCGGCACAAATGCAAAGTGCAAAATAAAAGATAAGAGAGTACCTGGATAATAAGCACAAGTTTAGAAAGATTGCTGTTAAACAAGTGTTTTTTTTTTCACATAACTCCAGAGCACAAAAATGTTTAGCACAAAAGAATGTAGAAAAGTTTGTTGCCAAACTAAGGTAGCCTATAATAAGAAAAATAGCCAAAGATCCTGTAGAGGCAGAGGTATTTCTTAAATTTTATGTACATATGTATAAAGCAGAAAAGTGTGAAAATCAAGGAAAAGCACAAATGGAAATATTTATGGAAGGCTTAAATATGCCATGGTTAGAGGTAGATGAGGCTCAAAAACTAATGGTTAAGATAGGAGGAGATGAAATAAAAATGGTGATGTATAACCAATCTACAGGAAACTCTCCAGGAACAGATGGCACTCCAGTGGAAGTTTGGAAGTCAGGAGTGAAGAAAGTGATAAAGGTCTGGAAGACTTTGTTTAACAGAATTTTAAAAGGAGGGGATGTACCAACATCCTGAGGAAAGAAAAAAAAACTATGGTGGCTGTAATACCTAAAGACGGTAAAGACCCATCCGATTCAGCTTCATATAGGGCCATTCCAATTCTAAACCACAATTATAAAGTGTTTATTTCTAGAATGGCTAAAGGAATGACATATATGATGCCAAAATTGATAGATATAGGCCAATGTGGTGTTGTGGGGGGGGGGTAAACATTTGACAATATTAATAGAGCAATCATGACCCAGAGAGATGGAGAATGTAAGAAAATACCACTGTTATCAGGGAGTCTTGATGCAGAGAAACCATTCAACAGAGTAAGCTGGGATTTTATGAGTAGGATAATGGAAACATTTGTGTTTCCTGAGACAATAATAATGTTAATTAGAAGGATATAGGATGGATTGGAGGCAAACATCAAAGTGGAAGGTCTCCTTTCTCGTAAGTGCTGTCTTTCCCCTTAGTTATTTGCATTATGTTTAGAACCACTGAAAAAGAAAATAAGGGACATATTGTAAACACATTCAAAATAAATTGCAAAACAAAAACGAGATTCCAAGAAGGTGAAAGGTCGAGGTACCAGAATAAAGTTTTGAAGCTCTATGGTCTGTGTAGCGAACCTTTCCTCTTGGTGTTTTTTTTTTTTTTTTGCAAAGAAAATAAGCATCAAGAAAAGTTGCCTTTATTTGCAAATGATATTATTTTGTATATGATGGAACCAAAAAAGGATACCTCAATGTTCTGAAATATTCTAAGACAGTTCTACTTTGTTTTCACGATAGAAAATCAATGAAGATAAAACAAAGGTTCTAGCTCTAAACTAGATCCCCACATATGAATTGCTTCAGAAATACCCATACTTATGAGGACATGACAAAATTAAGTATTTAGAAGTATGGATTAAAAAGGATTCATTCAGTGTGGTAGCCAAGGATATATGTGGGAAGAGACTAAATAAAAGATGATGCAAAAACTGAGAAACTAGTAGTTGTTGCATATGGATATGGATAGCAAGATACAAGCAGGAAAAATACTTTTTCTCTCTTCAGGCTATTTTTTAATCAAACAGAGGAGAAAGTTGCGGACAGTAATTAAAAAGGAGTTGAAGGAATTTTTGGGGGAGTGGAAGTGTGCAAGTGTCAAGAAGAATGAGTTGATCCTCTCAACAGAACAAGGAGGTTTAGATTACTTGATTTGAATGAGATTTTAGAGCTACATAGTTAAGGCTCTTATACATAATACAAGCAGAAAGCTACAATTCAAAGTGGAAAGTAATGATGATGAAACAGGGGATAATTCAAGAAGTAAGGAAAGAATGGGATTTTGGACACAGATCCTGAAGGAGAAGAACAGCAGTCATACAGAATATTATGTTCATAACGAAGCATAAAATATACTAAAAACTAAGTCAACAATGGAATGGAAAAAGGAGATTTTGCCAATAGGGATAACTATAATTAGGAATACAGAGAATAGACAAGAGGGGGCTGGAATTTACTGACAAAGGAGCCAAGGTATTGGGAACAAATAATTAGAGAAGGAAAGGTAATAGAATGGGAAGAGGCCAAGAAGACATTTGCATTGCCAGTTAGGGATTGCCTTTCCTATTAGGGACTAATATCAGAGTATACACAAAGAGAACAAGACAGGGGAATTCTAAATGAAAAACCTGCACTAGATGAGATTTTAAATCGAATCTAAATCAGAAACTGTGTTAAAAAAGGATAATTAGTAGGGCATATAATGCATTGCACAATAACTATAGGAATCAATCAGAAGAGGCCAGAAAAGACTAGGAAGCAATATTAGATATGCAATTAACAAAGTAAAAATGAAAGGACATACATATGTCTCCTAAATGTGCAAAGTCTAGAAGATTAGGATTTTGTCTAGAAGTGTTTGCATAGAGACTTTTATACCTCAAGGAGACTCCAAAGAATTCTTCCTCAGGTAGATGGCAAATGTTGGAGACCTATATTAGTAAAAATGCAGTCATGCCAGCAGAAACATCTTATCCTGACAAAGCTGTAGTAGAAATTCATCCATCCATGCATCCACAACCTTTTTTTCCCCATTTTTGCACATCGGGTTGGGGTGTCACTTTAACAGTGACAATCATCTAGAGCCAAGATTTGCACTGCCAGGTGGCTAGCCATGCCACAGTAGTTCTTCTACACCACACACTCATGCTCTGTCACACACACACATATACACACACAAATATACACACGCACACACCTAGTGTCCAATCCACCTACTGCATCTTTGGAATGTGGGAGGAAACTGAAACACCTGGAAGAAACCCACACAAACACAGGGAGGACATGCAGATTCCATACACTAGGTACCTCAGCTAAGAATTGAACCAGTGAGCCTCTTGCTGTGAGGCAACAACTCTACCCACTCTGCCACTGTGCCACCGCTGTGGCAGAAAGGAAAAGCATTAAAAAGTACAGGTGTGTAAAATCTTACAATAATGGCAGATGTCCTTTTCACTGTTGAAATATTACTTACAACAGTGTTCCCCTGCCAAGAGTGACCCAATGACCGGCCAGTATACCAAAGCCTTTAGGTTGTTAAGGGTACGCCGTGCATCACACGTTTGATCCCCATGTATACAGTAAGGCATAAAAGTGACATCTGGATGTACCATCCTCAGAACTGAGAGCCCCAGTAGGAATGCCAGTCCAAGGATTAGACAAGTAACAAAAAGAAGGAAAAAGAACAAGGGGGAGAAGGGAGGGAGTGAATACTGCAACAGTGAAGAGGACATCTACCATTATGGTAAGATTTTATAGAACTGTACCATGCCCTTCCATTTCGCTGTTGCAGTATTCCTTAAAACAGGGAGAGTGCAAAAGCTCCAGATGAAGAGAGTGGGAGGAGGAGGAAGGACCAGCAGAGTTCTCTAGGAACCCATGAAGAATGGCCCTAGCAAAACCTGCTCTAGCCCTGGATATCACATCAACTTATAGTGCTTGGTAAAAGTATGCACAAAAGTCCATGTAGCTGCCTCAAGAATAGAGTTAGTATCTAAACCCTTGAAAAAAGCACTAGTGGAGGCCACAGCCTAAGTAGAATGAGCCTTAACAGAAGGAGGAAGGTTCTTGTCATAAAAAGAATAACAAAAAGAAATGGATTTAGATATCCAAGAAGAAATAGTTTGCTTGGAAACAGCCAATCCTGAAGAGCTAAGATGAAAGGAAACAAAAAACTGATCAGATTTGTGAAAAGCACTGGTCTTATCGAAATAAAATCTGAGTTGTCTATGCACATCCAAAGTGAGCAAAACCTTCTCACTATCAGATTGTGGAAAAGGGAAAAAAGTGGCCAAATGAATAGATTGATTAAGAGACAACTCATTCACCACTTTGGGCATAAAAGAAAGAGTAGTACAAAGGGACACCCTGTCCTTATGGAAAACTAAAAAACAAGGAACAGCCATAAGGGCTTGAAGCTCAGACACCTGTATGGCAGAAGAATAGTCTTCCAATAACAATGCTGCAAGGAAGCTGAAGCAACAGGCTCAGAAGGAGCCTGGGTCATTTTCTCCAAAACAAAATTAAGGCCCCAGGAAGGTCTAATATGAAGGACACCTTTAAGAAACTGTTTAGCCTCAAATCTAGAGGCTAAAGGGGGTGCTAAAGGCAGACAAGCAGAAATAGCTGACAAGTGGGCCTTAAGAGAAGAATATACCAAGCCAGCATGGAGCAATTCACACAGCTAAGAGACAACCAAAGGAACATCCACAGAAAGTGGATCCAGGGTACGACAAAGACACAAAACAGAAAACTTCTTCCGTTGAATAAGTAGGATTTCCTAGTAGTGGGTTTCCTGACCTCTTGCAGGACTGTAAGTATGTCCTTAGTGTCTATATGGAATCAAAGTTCTATCGCTGACAGTGTCAGCTGAAGAGTGGATAGGTGGGGATGGTTAACAGATCCCTTGCCTTGTGAGAGTAGATCCACCCTGGCAGGTAACTTGTGATTATTGCCCTTGGCTAAATGCAGAAGAAGAGGGAACCAATGCTTTCTGGGTCAAAAGGGGGTCACCAGTAAGATTTTGGAAGCATTCTGCTTTATCCTGAATAGGACTTTTGAAATGAGAGGAAGGGGAGGGAAGGCATAAAGAAACATCCCTTTCCAGGAAAAAGAGAGGGCGTCCATCTTCCAGACCAGAGGACATGGGGCTCTGGCACAAAAAAGAGGAAGTTGTCTGTTCAGAAGGGAAGGCAGATGGATCTACCTGAGGAGTACCCCACTGGTGGACAATGTGCAGAAATACATCCGTGTAAAGCATCCACACATGGGATTGTGCTATGGACCTGCTCAAAGTCTCCCAAAATGTTCTGACCTGAGGGAATGTAAACTGCCTTAAGTGTGACTTGATACTGCATAGCTAGCTCCCACATTTAAGTGTAGCCTGCAAAGGAGATAAGATCTTGTCCCCTCTTGCTTGTTGACATACCACATCACTGTGGTATTGTCTGCAAGTACCTTGAGGGGCACTAGAGTGAAAAGAGGATGAAATGCTTGAAGATCCAACAAAAGAGCTCTCATCTTTTTGACACTGACGTGGTCTTTCTACTGCTGAAGTGACTAGAGGCCCTGCACTTTTACAGAGCCATAGGAAGCCCCCCCCCCCCCATCCCATGTCTGAAGCGTCTGTGAACAACTCCTGAGAGGGGAGTGGAGGGTAAAAATAAAGCCCTGGATTGAGTGACAACTTCCAAATCCACCAGTGAAATTCCACCTTAAGGCATAGAAGAAGAGGGACTATGAAATCTAAAGGCTGAGAGTGCTGAAGCCAAACTGACTTTAGAAATCACTGAAGCTTTCCTCATCTGGAGTTTAGCTAGAGGGAGCATAGAAAAGGTGGAGGCCTTGAACCCAGAACTCATAGAAATTCTCTGGCTGTAACTGAGGCCAGATGAAGAACAGAGTGAAAGAAGGCAATAAGAGTTAAGGCATTGGGAGTAGACAGGGATGCCAGTATTGGGAAAGTCTGAATTTTGCATCCCAGAAACACATGATCCTATGAAGGAGTCAAAAAGGACTTCTGGAAATGTATACTGAGACACAAGTTTTGCTGGAGAGAAATAACAATGTGAAGATGCAGCTGAATCTCTGGAGAGGAGGCCTGAAAAAAACAGGTCATCTAGGTAGGAAAAGACCTGTAACCCCTTCATCACAGGAGCAGGGCATTTGGTGAATACCGTTGGAGCAGTAGAGAGGCCAAAGGGCAAAGCAGAGAACTGAAAATTCCAGGAACAAACAGAGGAACGTAAACACTTCCTGAAAATGGGATGAATAGAGATATGAAGATAAGCAACCTTGAGGTTCAAAGAAACTAGAAAAGTCTGAAGAAGAAGCAGAGGAAACAAAATCTGAAGGAACAACATCTGAAAGGAAGGGATCTTCAGAAAGGCATTTAGGTGAGAGAGATCCAGAATGAGTCTCCAAGTTCCCTCTTTCCTGCAGACCAAGAACATTCTGGAATAAAACCCTTCCGCCTTTGAGAAACTGGAACTTTCTGAATAGTTCCCTGAATCAAGAGACCCTGAAGCACCTCTGGAAAAAGGCTAATTGTTCCTGCGGGACTGAGGAATGCTCATGAAAGGGGAATGACATTTCCAGACCATGTAGTACCTTGTTACTGGCAAACTAAGGGCACAGCTATGGGGGCATCCTTTGCCCCAGTTTATGCTGACCTTTTTATGGCCTTTACTGAGGAACAGCTTATTTACGATGCAGGTCATAATTTATATCTAACAGAAATTGACATATGGAGGCGCTATTTGGATGATTGCTGGATGGTATGGAGGTCGGATACAGAATATCTGTTTGAATTCATCAAATATTTAAATGGAAACAAATGGGGTTTACACTTCATGGTTAACTTTGATCTAAATACAATCACGTTTCTTGATGTTACTATTTCTAGGAAATTAGATCATACATTATGTAGTGATGTTTTCCGGAAGTATCCCCAATATAATACCCTCCTCCATGCATCCAGCTTTCATCCGCCCCATATAACAAGAAATATCCCCAAATCCCAGTACATCAGAATGAGACGTATTTGTTCTCATGATTCCACTTTTCAGCTATACAGACAAGATCTGACTCGCAGATTTAGGGATAGGGGATATCAGATGGGACATGTCTTACAGGCTAGCAATTGGGCCAACACACTTAATATAGAAAAACCTTTGGAATATAAATAACACGAGCAGCAGAGATCATCACCCATTAGGTTAGTGACTACTTATGGTAGGAATGCCGATTTACTAATCAACAGTATACAAAGACACTGGAATATTCTACAAAGTGATCACAACCTAAATAATGTTTTACCAGACAGATGTTACTTCTAATTTCGTAAGGGCAGGAATTTAGCTTCATACTTCAACCATTATAAACACTCACATTCTAGAGCCTCTTCTTATGATGTACAAACTACACTAACAGGTGAGGTGCTCACAGGATGTTACCCATGTGGTCATTGCACCCATTGCAATAAAGTTTTTAAGTCTGAACAATTCACAAGTATGAACTGTGGCACAGTCTACGACACCAATTTCTTTGCCAGTTGCAGCAGCGAATGGCTGATCTATCTAGCTACATGTAGCTGTGGTGCCTTTTACATAGGTCAAACTTACGTCCATTCAGACTGAGAATTTCTGAACACACTAGTGATATGAGAAATAAAAAACCAAGTAGTGCTTTATTAAAACACTCTATAAAACATCCATCTGCCAAGTTTAGTTTTATAGTCATTTACATTATCAAATGAAATAAATCCAATGAAGCAGGATGGCATTCCATTCTTGATTCTAAAGAAAAAAAGTGGATTGTAAAACTGGGGGGTTTATTCCCACCTGGTTTAAATGAACAATTTTGATTACCCACTCACATGTTTGATTCAATTTAATTACTTTTATAAAAGACTACTTTCAATGTATATCAGTTACACTGGGGAAGGCTGTGGTGTATACCAGCCGAAACCAGTTTGTTTTCTTCATTGAATAAATATTTTACAGTCTCACGGTTTGCTGGCTCATTTTTTGTTTTTTTGCTTTTTTAATATTTAACTAAACAGAAAGGAACAGGGAAAGAAAGAGAATGAGGAATGTTGCAGAGAAGAACAGGACAGGCAGTACCTGGTTTGTCAGGAAAAGGAGATTTATGAGCTAAAGGAGTGTGGGTAGTCTTAGTAGGAGGAGCCCTTCTACCACACTTACCTTTGGGGGCAGGGTGAGACTGCCTATGAGCAAAGGATGCCTTATTATGGTAATTCCTTTGAAATTTAGGTACAGGAGAAACAAAGATGTATTTTAGATCTTGTAAGGCCTTACCCTTTTCCTGTAGGGATATAATTCTGTAGCAGTAGCACCAAACAAATGCTTGTTATCCAGAGGAGCATCCATCAACTTATCCTTAATATCATCAGGTAAAGGTTGAAGCCAAAGCCAGGAATATCTCTTCAGCACAGAACCAAAAGCAGCAGCCCTAGAAGGGGTATCTGCTGCATCATAACTGCATTTAACAGAATGGTGAGCCACCTGAGAAGTCCCAAACAAGGAGAGAGCAGAAGTCCTCATAACCTGACAGGTCTGGGAAAGAAGAGCTAAAATATATCTTGTCATACGAGTCTGAAAACTGACAGCCCTAAAAACAAGGGTAGCCGAGGTGCATACCATCAAACCCAGTCTTTCCATAGTTTTGCTGTCTTTATCACAAGGAAGCAACTTTGTGGAAGGCAGTAATTTTGATAGCTTGTCAGATGCCACAGACACAACAGAAGGGTCAGCAGACGGCACTTATAAAGGAACTTGCTATTATCAGGCATCTTCAAAAAACCTATCAGGTTTTTGGGAGCAGAGGGCTGGGAATCAGGAGCCTTTGAAGCAGTAGAAAAGGCATTCAACAAGGCAGCCAGAACAGGAGGAACAACAGAAGGTCTAAGATAGTCCATTTGCAGAAGCTCATAATACCTCTTCTGAACCTCAGGCACCTGGGCACAATCCCATTTGAAAAAAGTCATTCTGTAATGTTGGCAAAGCAAATCTCCTCAAGAGGAGGAGAGTCAGGACTTGTGGACCCTTCTTCCTCAGAGCCACAGTCTAAGGGAAAAGGAATCTGGGAAGAAGAGGCAAGGGATTTCTCATCTGAATCCTCCTTCTCCTGAGAGTAATTTTATTCCCTAGGCCTCTTAAGAGGAGTAGAAGACCAAGGGTTAGATAGAACAGAAACTCCTTGAGGAGGCTTCAAAGCCATAAAGACATTAATCAAACCTTGAGTGAAATTCTGCCTTTCACTCTGAGGGTCCTCAGGAGCAGGAGAAGCATGTTTAGTTTTTTCTTTCTTCTTTAATGGGACATCAGCCCTGTAAAACAGAAGACACATACCCCGTACAGCACTCTATAATGGTAGTTGGCATCTCATCCCTAAGGGCAGAACTCTGGCAGCAGCAGTTTGTTTGTCTATCTTTGGAATTTGATAAATAAAAGATCTACATCAGTTATCACAGTTCAGTTGTTCAGTAGTTAGTTGTACAGTTCAGTAGTGTGGAGTATCTCATCTTGCCTTGTGGAAGTGAGCATCTCAGCAGTACATCTTGCCTTGCTATATTACGCGAGTTAACTAGGGACAGTTTATCTTTAGTTTAGTTCGGAAAAGTACCATGAGATTAGTTTAGTATTTCTTTTTCTGCATTTGAGATCCTATCCAACTGTGTTATTTTATATTTCATGTGACTCAAAACTCTGATGTTTATTGTAACTAAATATCAAGTATTTTCCAGTTTTCTATTTTTATTATCCATTATTAAATATTTTTATATATTTTCATTGCGGCTGGTCTTTTACTGAATATTTTTGGTATCTTGAGAGTACCTGTGCTTATTTCAGTGTCACTCTGGCCACTCCAAAAAGCCTTACTACTTCAGTTACACTCTTACCATTTTATCAGTATTAATTTGACTCAGTATAATTGGTTATCACTTTGTAAGACCTTTACAGTATTTGGTTGGTGGCAGCAATCTATCTTGTGGTGTGGAGAGAAAGGACACAGCTGGTGAATCTGTGTCAGGTGTGTGTGTGTGTGTGTGTGTGTGTGTGTGTGTGTGTGTGTGTGTGTGTGTTTGTGTGTGTGTGATCATATATTCAAGTGTGTGCCAGATACTTGGAACTGGAGCACAGTGCTCCAAGGTGGGTCTTGCTTGGCATCTGGAGAGACAGAGTCCAGTCCCAGTGGAGCATGTTCCCTGTGTGCTCTTGGGGGAAATTGTGTTGGATGCAAAGAGCTGCATTTGAAATACTATGTTAATCCATTCCTGTCCTGTTTTTAGTGACTGCCTCTCACCAGTGTCAGTGGTGAGGATTGAGGCTCCTTGATTAGTAGCCCGGAGTATAGAGGGGCTCTTTGCACCAGCAATGAGAGAATGTCAAGGAGCAGGTGCAAGATTCAAGCTGCTGTATTCAGTTGTCTTTAGAATAATTTTTTTTCTTAGACAATCAAAAACATGTTGATGCGGGAAAGGCTACGGAGGAAATAAAAAAGTTTATCCAACAAAGAGTGAACCCGCAAGCAGAAGGAAACTCTGCTTTTCTTTCTACTGACAAAGACAGAGTGAGTTTACCAGTGAAACATTTTCCATTGTTCAAAAGGAAAATGCTTGAAAGAAAAAAAAAAGCTAAATAGATGAATCAGGAGTTCCTTGAACTTGAACCAGACACTGGTGCTGGGAGATGGAGATGATCAAAATGAAGACCAGAAGCAGTAAAATAAGTGAATTAATGGAATATTATATAGAAAGAAACGTGAAATATGGCTGTGCAAGAAAAAATGGATTGAGAAAGACTGGAATTTTCTTGGCTTTATTAAACTTGTGGGTGACTTGTAAAGTATATACCTCACTTTATGGCATTAATATTTTGGATGACACAACAGAATGAAGAAGTAGTTGTAGGTGAAACAGTTTCTGTTCTTATTAATATTAGTATAAAAACTTTCATGGTGGAAATTGCATGTTATATTGTAAAACAGTTTTGCATAGTGAACTGTCAGGGGTATTTTAGATGCGAGGTGGGGGAGTCTTATCAGTAACTATAATTTTGTGATCTAGGTCTTCTGGGGTGGATGCAGTATAAAAGTATATTGATATATGGAGACATAAGATAGTAAATTCCCCTGTTTTTACAACGGTGGATATCTGGATTAATGTACTTGGCTTAAACTGTATACAAGAGAGTTTTAAATGAATAGACTAGGAAATAAGACAAAATGATGAAAGGCATGGACAATGGTGGGTTTCTGCATCTACAAGTTTATTCACTTTTTTCATTACCAAATCCATTTAATGGGAGATGATGAGTCTGCAGGTGTAGGCAACTGGCCAAGTGAAGTCTGTATATTGTGTTCTGAGTAAAATTTACAAAGATTGTTTCAAGTGTCTGCACAAGTGTTAGATTTTTTGTCATTACTGATTGTTTTTACTTGGAGACGAGCTGTCTGGAGGGACAAGCAGCTAATCTTGAGACTTCCAAGCACTCTTTCTTTGCTTAGAGAAATTTTACATTTAAACATACAGCTGGAAGTAGTGGAATGAAAAATAAAGTTTGAAATGGTAGGAAGTGAATAAGTAGTAGCACTCCCACCCCCAGTAGTCTTAATACTTTAATGCTTTTAACAGAAAAAGTTACAGTTTAGTTCATTTATTTAAAGGTAACCAGTATGCTTTTTAGGGCTAAAAGATGATGTTTACTGAGAGCATACAAGCGATTTTTCACATCTGGGATTTTGACTGGCTAAGCCTCTGTTTAAATTTAATAAGCTAAGTTTAGTATGACAGGATCTGATGAAGGCATTCTTGCCAAAGGCACTCATCCAGTTGGTCAAATGCTTGTTTTCAAAATGTTGTAATGTTGAACTGGAAGTGGTAGAAGTATATTAGCAAATGTGAGTATACATTTGCTAATATGAAGTTGACTTTCTGAATGGAGATCATGGTACAGTGCAGGTAGGGAAATTTATCCTTTTCCTCAGTGTAGTGCAATCTTGGAGGTGGTATATATAATATGCAGAAGGAGTGGAGGACTCAGGCCCCCCCCCACATGTGAGGTGCGGGGGGGGGGCTTGCCTCCCTGCAAAAAGTAAATGGAAACATGGACTTTCAAGTCCGGAAGTTCAGGAGTTCAGATGTCAATCATAGTGTTTATCACGTGACATTTGTTTTAAATGAACTTCCAAAAAATCAACATTATTAGTTGGTGTTTTAAAAAAAATTGTGATATTTGTATCTTGCTAGTAAACACTCATACGCACACACATACACACACAAATACAAAAAGCTGTGTACCTCTATATCCCACATCTCTAAATATTTAACTCCAAGACTTCACAACAGTGGGCATAAAAAAGACACTTCCTTATTCACACTGTTTAAAATGCAAACTTTTTGATAAAACAAGGTTTCAACAAAATATGACATCCGATTCCTTTTTCAAAGAAATGTAACTTCATCAAACTAAATGTAACTTATATATATATATATATATATATATATATATATATATATATATATATATAGATGTGTGTGTATGTATGTATGTATGTATGTATTTGTCTCTTTCTTCACTAAGGAGGATTCCAAATACATGGTATGCGAATACTGTTTTTCTCTTTATTAAGTAATTATGGAGTTTGGGTTTTGAGTTATGAAAAAAAAGCAGATAATCTTCAGGCTTGACTAGGAATCTGAAGTAAAAACATCTCAGTTATGTCTTTGTCTGTCATGTGCCTCAGTATGCTATCCTAAACAGTTATTTAACCTCATATTCCACTGCAGATTTGACAATATTTAGTCCCATAAATACTGGCTACTGCTACACTCCTGGTCGAACATGTTAGTTTCAGTCAGCACTGTACTTCAGATAACTAAATAGCTGACAGAACTAATTTTACACAAGTGTCAGCAGCAAATGGAAATCCAATGAGTAACAAAGTTCTGTGGCCAGTAGCAGTTTAGATTGACAGAAAGTCCTTCACATTGACTGGCTACTACTCAATAAATCATTCCCTTCTCAGGCAACTTCACAACTATCCTTGCCAAAGTTTGTTTTAATTAGTAATCTAACTCAAAATACAAAACACACAGGATCATTAACCCTTATTACACCATCAAGGCAAAGTTTATCACAGACACCTTTCTTTTCAACTCAGCTTTCATTCATAGACTTATCAAATGAAATCACTTAAAATATATCAAATAAATTCATTTTCTCTCGTAAAATTAGAATTTATGCATTTTGTTAACTGGCCCATGACCCGAGAACATTGTCAAAGTAACTTGTTTAGAGTATACACTGAAGGAGGGAATCAAACCCAAAATCACATGTTCAAACTTGTTCATAGCTCACAGCATTGATCCTAAACTGATAGAATATACTGTCAGAATACTTGCAAAATATTAAAGTACTTAAACAGTAAACAGAATGTTAGAAGTAAGGTACAGATAGATTATTTATCTTCTTGCAGCAGTAAAATTCTGTACATTTCTTCTTGCAGCATTAAAATTATTTTTAAAATATTTGCATGCTAAGCCCATCTTTGTTTATACTAAGTTTTGAAAGCTTTATTTTATAGGCTAAGGTCTATCATGTCTCAGCTTATGTTTAATACAATATTAGGTTTTATAAGACAAACAAAAAAGGAAGTGAGGTAACAAACACAATGAAGATTATGCTGTTTAATTTCACTTCCAAAATTAATTCCAGCTGTGATCAGGTAATTCAAAGACAAACAGAAAGACATTGACCTGTAAATAACGTTCTGAGGCAGCATACAAACACATATATGCTTAAAACACTACTGTAAATAATGGTTACAAATGTATATTTAAAATCTGTCATCACAGCCACAGAGTACTACAACCATAGATTTACATACAGCAGCAGGTATACACAAACAAGTATAGATGTAAATGTATGTGGCTATCAACACAGATGAAGTTATTGTTCATAAATCTCAAATCTGTTTCTCTCTCCCTCTTACTCATAAAAATGCATACACATACACACACAAATCTGGATAATAGTTTTGTGATAAATATGTTCAATGCACACTTAAAATAGGAGGTCATTTCCCACAAAATGACTAAATAAGAAAATAAATAAAAGTCATGCGATATGTACAGTGCCATCTACTACTGCATAATTAGGGCCGTCAGCTCACTGTACCAATGAACACAATGGGTGCATGGTGATCATTCAGCAAAATTTCCAGCAGATGTTACTGGTTGCATACGTGTATATTTATCTCTCTTTCACTCATACACACACACACACTCACACATATTAGTGGTATTGCACATGGGCTGGATTTTGATACTGAAGACTCTAGTAGCTGATCACAGTCTGAACACAGTTTAAATATAAAATCATGAAAGGCCATGGAAGTATACCTCTCAAATGTCCAGATTGTTGCCTCATTTTTTGGACTATTCCTCATAACATTTGTGGTTTTCTGGCAAATCATTGAGGATTGAAGTCACTAAATAAATGACAGACATTTAAGTTTCAGACATCATACCCTTCAGAAATAGTATGCCAATGCAAAAACTGTTATTCTATTCAATTTCTAAGTGCACAAAAAAATATTGAAAAAATTGCTCCTATTTTTCTACCTTGGCCCCCAATTATTTTTGGCTTTATCCAGAATTTTTTTGCTAACAGGATGAGGCAGATGATTTACAGAGTGAGGATTCAAAGGGTGAAGTTTTCCACTTTCTTTAAAGAAACACATTTTGAGAAGAACGTTACCACTGTCTACAAATCTGATGGTTAACAGTTAAGAGTCTTTCATTTAAGATGTACAATATGATGGAAAGATGAACATTCAAGACTTTAGATGGGTACACTGATATATACAGAAGTCTGTTACTTAAAGTGTGTTTAAATATTACTGAACGTACTCAAGGCATATAGTTATAAATGGTTGATAAACATCTGAGACTATTAGTCAGGGAACCAATTAGAAAAGGAAGGTGCATGTTGTTTGGACCATTCCAGAGACTATTAGTCAGGGAACCAATTAGAAAAGGAAGGTGCATGTTGTTTGGACCATTCCATGTTAATTGATATTTGGTATGTTTATATGATATAGTGCCAGGTTACTTAGTATTTTCCATTTTTTTTACTGATGAGTCCCAAAGTGAAGATGATGTTGAGGGTTGTTTTTTTTTTTTTTTTTTTTATTCAAGGATTATAGATGCCGTTTAAAATATTAAAATGTTTTTGACTGAGACATCTCAGTACCAGATATAAAGTGCTGTATCACTGATGAATAGTCACATAAATAAATCAGCAATCCAGCCTGAAGATAAATATGTTATCAAAATGAATATTCAAAATTGTAGGATAATATGCTGATCTGAAGTATGCATACTGCTTTGAGACTCAGGTTTTATATATGTCCAAGTGATATAAAACAATGATTATTAGAAATTCAATTGTACACTATTTTTATTAGAGTAAAAGTAATTGGTAATTATGCGTGTTTTTTACTACTATATAATATGGTAACAATGACTTTTTTCCACATGGGTGGCTTTAAGTGAGAAGATTTTGTATTCTTAACTATGTGCAGTTTACAGAAGAATTAAATAGAACATTTGTTTTGGTTATGAGATATTATAGTTAAAGGAATAAGAGGCTAAAAGCTAGATAAATCATGGACTTCCAAGATAGCTGTGCAATCAACAGCGTAACTTTAGCTCTCCCAGTGTAGAAACAGAAGCTGAGAAAAAGGAGTGCCACTGAAACTGTTTTAGGCTAATCTTCAGTTACTGGCTAGGAAGTATACTGCCAAGATGCTAGAAGAAGAAATTTGGAAACCTGAAAGAAAATTAACCAGAAAAGGTGAAGAGAAAACACTGTCTAGCAAGGATTCTGTGACTGTTAAGTAAAAAGCAGTTCAAATTTCAGCTTTGGCTGAAGAGATGGCTTCCAATAATTTAGAGGAAAAAATAAATGAAAGATCGAAGGAATATATCAACTCAAATAACAAAAGGTGGGAAAAATAGATGGAGCTTTAACTAGCTTTGAGATGAACTAATAAAACTGCAAAAATCAGATGTTGAAGAAAAATAAAATAAGCTAATTATGAAACTTCTCAAGAAGAACCATTTAAAAAAATAGTGGAGTTAGAAGACAGGAACTTGAGATTGTCTGCAATACCAGATAATCTGGAAGGAACAGTCTGTATTAATTTTATGAAAGCACAAATAATTTTATGAAAGCACAAATAAGCAACTGGACTGGTAATCCACAGGAGGATCGGTGATTTGAAAAGCACACTGAGTGTATGTGCCAAACCTGGCCATGAGAAAAGCAGCCAAGACCTGTATTAGTAAAGATGCAATCATACTAACAGAAATAAATGATCCTGAGAAAACTGTAGCAGAAGGGCAAAATATTAGAAACTGGAGATATCACAGTGTGTAGAAAATGATTATTCACTGTACAACAAGAAGAAAAGAAACACCTTTATCCCAGCAATGAGGGAATGTCAAAAGGCAGATATAAAAGATTCAAGCTGCTGTATCCAGCTGTCTTCAGAGTATTTATTGATGCAAAATATGCCAAGGAGGAAATAAAAAAAAGTTTATCCAACAAAAAATGATCTCATTCTTCTGAAAGTAAAGTTCATAGAGAGATTTTACTAGTGAAACCTTTACCTGTGTTCCAGAGAAACATGTCTAAGAGACAGAATAAAAGCACAGGGGTTGACTAGAAGCATCAGGAATACCTTGGACTTCAACTAGAATATGGTGCTGAGAGATAGAGATGAACTGGAAGAAAATCAACAACACTGAAATTAGTAATAACCAGGAGACTAGAAATCAATTATGTTTTTGAAATATGGCTTTGTAGAAAAAGACTGGATTTTTGTTTGCTTTGTTAAACTTGAAGGTGGACTGCAAAGTATATACCCCACTTTTGTTATTAATATTTAGAAGGACACTAAAAGGGGAAAGTAACTGTAAATAAAACATATTTTGTTATTAGTATTTGTATAAAACATTTATAAACTACATGTTATATATAGTAAAACAATTTTGTGTAGTGTATAGTCAAGGGTATTTTAAATGAGGGAATTCTTTTCAGTGACAGTTTTAAATATTTAAGATATTAAAGCAAGCAAATATTTTTTCAGTTGTAAGAAAAATCCTAAACCACCCTCAAGTGGGCACATATATATTATATAAAAAAATTGTAAAAAAAAATTTTTTTTTATTTTTTTTTAGAAGACTTGTATTTAGGAATTAGTCCAAAAGAATTTATTTTTTTTTTTTTTGATTTTTGAAATGTATCTTTAAGAAATTATATGTTTTGGCTTAAATCTACTTAAAAGGGCAGCAAAAGTGTATATATGGTTTTCTTGAAAATCTGAGATACTCAGATGTTTTTTAGTATAACAAGAGATGAAAGGCTTGACAAAAACAAGTTTTATGTTAATATGCTGTGATCTCAAGCTGCTGGGTTGGGAGCGGGGTATAAAATTGCATGGATTATACCATATGTAGAAATTTTTTGGAAGAAAGTGGGCTTTAGAAATAAGACAAAAATGATAAAAGCCATGAAAAATGCTAACTTTCTTACATATGCAAAAATATTAGCTTATTTTTCCATTAACAAATGTTCAGTGGAAGTCAATAAGTCTACAACTGAAGGCAGCTGTACATTCTTTTTTGAGTGAAATTTACAAAGATTCATTGCCGAGCACTTTTCAATGGAGATGAGCTGTCTGTAGGTGCAAGCAATTAATCTTGAATAATCTGAACATTCTTTGCTGAAACACAAAATTTAAAGATACAATGGCAAGCAGTTCAGTGAAAAATAAGTTTGAATTATAGGATTTGAATAAGAGATAGCAGCCCCCGCCCCTTAGCATCTTTAATACTTTAAGGCATTTAATACACCACTGTATAATGTAATTTAAATATAGCCAGCATACTTTTTTAGGGCTAAAAGTTAGTATCCTGAAAACATACAAGCTGTTTTTCACATCTGGGAGCGGCATAGAAATATGAAAAGAACAGACACCAGTCAGTGTAAGTGGGACCACAGGCTGTGGTGTGCACTTTAGCATGGATAACCTTAATTTTAGGTTAGGTAATGCCTGTGGTTTCAGCTGTTGATTTGGGGCAATTGTTCCTATTTGGAGGGGTAAACTACATTTTTTGATGATTACTTGTGTGTTTCTTAGAAGTTAATAGGGGGTGGGCTTGTTTTGAAAATGTATTTAGTTTTGTGTGTTTGAGGGATTTCCTTAAAAATGTTTTGAAAAACGTGACAGGTTCAAATGGAGATAATAAGTAATTACTGTATAAAAGAGCAGGCTGCCAAAGGTTAGTGTGTATGTGTGTGTATATATATATATATATATATATATATATATATATATATATATATGTGTGTGTGTATGTATATGTGTGTGTGCGTGTGTGTGAATAACAAAAGGTATAAATGCATATTCAAAAATACTGTTATATATAATAGGTGGAACAATAACTATTTATCACAATAGCTACACTATCCATGTTACCTTGGAATGTAAATCGCCTTACAGCTATAGACAAAAAGGAAAGAATACTGAATTATATTAAGAAATCTAGAATGCAAATATCATTGCTGAAGGAGATGCATTTAGAAATAAATATTCATGTGAATTTGACAAAAGGGATTTCAGGATGGATATTCAGCAGAACATCAGAGATAAAGGAAAACAGGAATAATTATACTAATTGCTATAGGAGATCCAATAGTGACAGAAGAGGAAAAAAGATAATAATGGTATATCTGTGGTAGCAATAGCAAGGGATGAGGATTAGGCTGGTATGTATTTATATTCCACCAAACAATGCTGTTATGGAGCTTAAGAATTTTTTGGGAGAAATAATCAGCTTTTAGCAGGGAATGTTACTTATAGGTATGGATAAAAACTTCATTTGCAATAATGGGAATTTGTCAGGGGGACCTAGAAGGGAAAATATAACAAAAGAGGGTAGATTTCCAAAGAAATTTATGAAAATATCTGGTATGGAAGATGTGAATTCAAGTTTCAATGAATGTAAATTCAGTTTCAAGTCTTTTCAGGATATAAAATTATTGAAGATAAAACAAAGGCTATATTCATAAATTATGTACCCACACACAAATTGGTTCAGCAACATCCATGTGTATGGGACAAAAGAGGAAGCATTTAGGAGTATTAATTAAAAAGGCTTCTAATACAGCAGCTAAGGATATCTGGGAAGAGACTAAGCAAAGGATAATTCAAAAACTGAGAAACAGGAAGTTCTTGTTTATGCTTATGGATAGTAACATACAAGCAGTGAAAGCGCTTTAACCCCTTTAATTTTATATATGGGTCAGGCATATTTTTATCAACCAGAGGAGAAGTTGGGGACAATAATTGAGAGTTGAAGGAATTTATCTGGGAAGGGAAGAGGGCAAAAGTTAAGTTGCATAAGTTGATCTTTCCAATAGGACAAGGTAGTTTAGGATTAGCTGATTTGAAGGGATATTTTAGACATACACAGTTAAGACTTGTGTACATAACACAAGAAACCTGTATTGAATGATGTAATAAACATTAAATGTTTTATAAGGGACATTAAATTGTATTAGAACAAAAGTCTCATTAATACAACTAATAACCTTGTTTGCTTTAGTTCAATGTTATAAAAATGATTGCTTGATTTGGAGGAAATAACATGATTTTTTTTCATCTAATCATCTAGTTTGATGTAATATTTGGCTGCGAACACGTTTACAAATAAATCTATGAAACACTTTCTGACTAGCAATTTTCCTGGAAACGTTTATTTCAGATTATTAATATACCTCAGATTTAGTCATCCATGCTTCCTGTAGTCAGTTTGTAAAGATTTTTTAAATCTTTTTGGGAATATTAATGCATGTGTGTTTGTAGATCTATGTGCTAATTTTGATAATGGATTCAGAATTATATCTAGAATTAGTGTCATGAAAAGTTATTTAACATTTTAAATTAAGTCTCCTGTGTGTAATATGTATTTTCTTTAAGTTAAAAATGTAAAACTATTTATAGTTATATCAGTGTTTTTTAAATGCCATTATTGAATCACTTGTGACATAGGCAAACTCACATTTATATAAAAGTAATCAAACCATATTAACAAGTTAACATTTAGAAGCATTTTACACAACACATATAGTCAAAACATTACATCAATAGTTCAGTTCCTGCCTTCTCTTAACATCATCCCTCCTCAAACATTTTTCTGCATGTATTGTTCCCACAATTTCCATTTTCTATGAAATATACTCCTACCTTTTTCTAAAAAGATCCTGCTTCCTGTTCCTTTATATCTGTTAAAACATTCACTACCTCAAGCATAGATGGTTTAGATTTTGATTTCCATTTTCCAGAAATAACTTTTTGGCAGCCACCCTATTGATCACTGCTGCAGTAGCCTTAACTACATGGATTATATCTTGCAAAGGATATAACAGCCAGTTTATAAAGCTTCAGTGCACCTTCCACACACCCAGACTGTTAGGCAAGAGCTGAAATAACTAAAAGACAAATTTGGGGAACAAGCAATTCAGAGCTTTACTGTCGCCAAAGAGCACACTTCTGTGAGGTTTTCAAGACTCAAGGGTCAGCTTGTGCTGTTCCTTTCCTGGGCAAATAAGTTCCCTTTGGGGGAAAGAACTTCCTTTTAATAATTTTATTTATTACTGATACTTTCCTCCACAGGAAAGTTATTTTAAGCCTAGGAGTTTGTATTTAACAGACTGTCATGAAAATGTACTGTACTTTTAAAGGGGAGCAGTCTTTTTTCCTATCAGTTTAAAAGTTGTTTAAGGCAACAAAATAATTTCTTTGGAGAAATGGTGTTTATTTTACTCTATGGGCTGGCAAAGCATTTTGAAGTGCTTTTTACTGTTTTTGTGAAAATAGTGACTTTTTTGTTTTTAGTGGCATTTTCTGCTTATTTTCATCAGGAAAAAGGCACCATTTTAGGCATAAGCATAGAAAAATGTGTTGGTCCCATGGACAGTCCTTCTTCCAACCACAAAAAGAAAAAGTTAAGCAAACAGCCTTTGCCATCATAGCAGGCTAGCAATTTGCCTCAGCCGCAGGTGGGTGACTCTGCTGTTGCCATTTGTTGTACCTCAGAGCACTTATCTTTTACCCTGGATCTCTCTAGTGTAGCACCTACAGCCACTATAGACCAGGGCTTAGCACATTCACTGTGGCTGTTGGTGTCCCCTCAGTCAGCAAGGGGAGAGTCACTCTTATTGAGCCTGAGACTGGTAACATGGAAGGCTTCCTTATTTTACAGATGTTCAGAAGGGACATCATGTTGAAAATATTGTTTCCTAATGATTCTGGCTTGTGTAATAAATATGAGATACCCAGTTCCTTCAACCTGCCCTTATAGACCTCTCTTGAAGCTTTTATCCATGTATGTGAAGCTGAATTGCAGCAGCTTCTATGTTGCAGAGACAGCAGATGAGGTAAGACGTTTTACAACTTGACTAAAGAACAATACACAGCCCTCCTTTAATATATATATATATATATATATATATATATATATATAGAGTCAGTGGACAAAGGTGGTTCGCTGGGTGTAATGGATATTACATTTTATATTAATAGCATGTTGAGATATTTATCCGACACTAATGTGTATTCTCTCATAGATCCATTATTAGTAGACTTCAGAGTGAACATTATGATTCACTGATGACTGGCCAAGTATCATTTGACTTGTATAATTTTTTATCTATTGATAATCCAGTTATACCAATTCATGGTCTCCTGAAAATACATAAAGATATACATGAACCACCAATGAGACAGATTGTCACTGGACAGGGATGGTTAACAGAAACAATTTCTATTTATGTGGAGAACAAGCTGAAACCTATTCTTAAATGTGCACCAGCAGTTTTAAGTGATACTAAGCACTTTGTTAATAAACTTACACAACTGTTAGTGGATTGAATGACTATTCAGACCTTTTACTAGTAACAATGGATGTCACCACTCTTTTTCCGGTCATACCTAATAGTTATGGTGTAGATGCAGTTAGTAAAATTACTGTTGCAGTGCAGAAAAAATCTAATTCCCAAGTTTCATTAATTTGTACTTTGTTAGAAACAGTGTTGGAAAACAATGTGTTTACTTTTAATGGTGAATTTTATTTACAGACACTAGATGTGGCTATGGGCACAGCATGTGCCCATAGCTACACCAATATGGTAATGGCTTTTTGGGAAACGGAACATATATTTGTTGATAATTTGTTCTCTGAAGACATTGTTTGTTATACTAGATTTGTAGATGATGTCTTTATTTTGTAGCGAGGTTCTAGTGAGAAATTTGATTCTTTTTTGGGTTGGCTTAATATAACAGATTTTTTGGTTTTCACTGCATGCACTTCTAATAGTTTGTTGATTTTTTTAGATGTGCATATTTCATTAGACAATAATGGGAGTTTGCAAACAGAAATGTTTAGACAGTCATGCTGGAGGAACAGTAAACTGCACAGGACTAGCATGCACCCAAATTATACCTTTAGTAATGTACTGAAAGGGCAATTTTTAAGATCTTCGAGGCTGCATACTAGTGATGAGCATTACGCTTCACTTAGTGAAGAGTTTTTTATGAGGGGCTATAGAATACAAGAGGTTATTGATACCCTAGAGCAGGTTAAAGGCTTGCGTCAAACGCAAAGGAGACCTTACTTTTCTGATGTTCCACATAGTAGGAACAGCAAAAGGCAAAATCCTGGCTGTCTGAGAATTGGTCTCACCTATTCCAGTGAAGTGAATGATGTTTGTAATATTATTAAGAGAAACTGGCCAATCTTACTGGCCGATGAAGGTATAAGTAAGTTTATTGGAGACTAACCTCAATTTTATTTTAGGAATGCAAAGAATTTGAAACAGAGGCTATGTTTTAAAGGTAATATTATTTCAGAGCCTCGTGTTACATCTTCAAGAGTTGGTATGCACCCTTATCGTGGTTGTAAAGCCTGCTCCTTTATTTCTGAAGTCCCTTATTTTATTCACCCTGTTACTAATATTAGGTATAATTTTAAGTTTTACACAGATTGTAGAAGTACAAACTTGGTGTATTTAACAACATGCACATTCTGTCCCAGTTTTTATGTAGGGATGATGACTCATAGTTTGAGAGAAAGGGTTTTGGAACATGTTGGAGACATCAGGAGGAAAGGTATTATGAATACTTTGTATAAGATTAATTTGCATGCTGACCATAGCTTTTGCTTTAAAGTGATTCAGTTAACTGTTAGAAACACTAGCAGTGGGGACTTCCTTAATAAAACTGGTGTTAATGAACTTAAGTGGATTCTAACTTTGCAAGCAGACAGGAATCATGGTTTGAATGAAAACATATCACTAGGACCTTATTTAAAAGGACGTAAGATTAAGCACCGACTTATCATAGTTACCATAGTATTTAACAGAACTTCATGTCAGCTGTTTTTATATTGTGAATTCTGATTGGATGTTTTCATTTTTAGATTGTATTTAAGTTAAGTCGCGGTGGTACAGCGGTAGCATTGTTGCCTCACAGCAAGAGGTTCTCCTGTTCGATTCATGGCTGAAGTGCCTTCTGTGTGGAGTATGCATGTCCTCCCCGTGGTCGAGTGGCCTCTGAAAGACATGCATGAATGGGCATGCCCTCGCTGAAGGTTGGGCATCGGGCTGGCAACTCGGCACCATAAAAAAATCTACTGCCAATCATTAGCAGACCGGAGTTCCACTGTGGTGACCCCTAACTGGGAAAAGCCGAAAAGACAAACAACAACAATTGTATTTAAGTTGTTCATTGGCTTGTCTGAATTTAGTCTGAAGAAGTGCTTATGCACGAAAGCACTTACCTTTGTACTTAATAAATAACACTTTAGCTGTGCTGGTCATTCTTTCGTGTTTTTGTTGGAAGATCTTTGATTATGGTGGGATTTATAGTTTTTGGGCTTCCCTATTTTGTCAGAATGTTGTTTCCATCCCTGGGGAAACTGCTGCTGCTGCCATTAATAATACTGTTGGTCCCATTTTTCCAGCCAAAAAATAGCATAAAACTAAATATGTATTTACTACTCCTCAAATTTCCTTAGACAGGAGTAGTTTACTGGGTCTGGGTCTAATTCAGGCTATTGATCCTTCTTATAAAGTAGTTTCTTTAAAAAAGTGGGATAGCTCCTTTCCTGAAGAGATTCAAGATTCTGAATCTGACCAGGAGAATGAAGGGACATATATAGGGTTTTCTCCTCAGATTTATAATTCAGTCTCAGAGGAGATTTCAGTTTTTGACTCTCCCTGTGGGGGGGGGGTCTCTTTCCCAGAAACTATTTCTAGAATCTCCCCATGTTTTCCCTAAGAAAATACTAGAAGCTGTTACTGAAAGAATTTTTATAATCTACACCCATTCCTCCAGTTCTGTCAGTTTTGGGGGCTGTGCACGTTGCTGCAATTTCCCCTACAGTCAGCCAGCTACCCTTAAACAGGCAGACATGATATGTAACGTTCCTCAGTCTTTTAAATTTTTACACACTCTTCCCAAACCTGATCCAGCAGCTATAGCTTTTAATAATCTTTCTGCTGCTAAACACAGTTAATTCTAAATCTACTATTTTTGATAAGGATGAGAAGATTATTGAAAAGTATGCGGAAAAGTATATGCTTCTGCAACTTTGACTTTCAGAGTTTTGAGTTGTCAGGCTCTTATGTTAAGGTTTGCCTAAGTGTGAAAGTATGAGGAATGCTTTGACTGTAGTTTCTTCTTGTGAAAAAAAAATCTGCTTCAAATAATTATAATTTATTTTAGTCTACTGTTAAAGTCATTAATCATTGTATACAGTGTGTGTATATGACTCTGTTGATACTAATTCAAAGGTCATATCCACTGGTACTGTTTTGACGGGGTTCCATGGCTGAGTTCAGAGAACCTCCCAAATGATGTTTGAAATGAGATTTTAAATTCTCCTTTGAAGACAGATTTAGTTTTCGGCCTTTCTGCTACAGAGGTGATCAAAAAGTGGGATAAAAAGGGTAAGCTGATACAGGGAATCTCTAAGATTTTTCACCCCTGCTTTCCCTAATTTTCCAAGGGATTCTCTAACTCCTTATCCAATTTTGATAAGAAACAAAACACTCTCAACATAATGCAGGTAAACAGACATTTAAGAAGAAATGGCAAGGAGGTTCCAAGAAGAATTCTGTAAACTCCCAAAACCAAGGACAGCCCAATAGTCAGAATGACTATTTAAGAGACTTTGTTCCACCACCACCACTACCATGGCAGCCCCCAAAAAGTCCAAAAAGTCTGAATATCCGCTTTTCTCTTTGGCAAAAGATAGTTTCAGAAAAATAGGTTGTAAAGATCATTCATCAAGTTTACAGATGGCAATGGGGGGAAATCCTTCCTTTCCAGTGGGTAATTCCTCATCCTCCAAACCAGACTCTTGTTTAGACCGGTCCTTCATCACATGCCATCCCAGGGAGTGACAGACAGAATTCTCCCTTCTCAGGTGGGAATAGGGTTTTATTCAATGGATGTTTTTAGTTACAAAGAAAGAATATGCGTGTATGGTTGGAGGCCAGTTCTGGATCTTTTTTTCCTAAGCCTGTTTGTGATAGTGTGCAAATTCAAAATGCTGTCACTTCACCTGTTACCTCTTCTTGCTCTTTCAAGTATCCTGGTAACACTAGTTATAAAGGATGCTTATCATCACATTCCGAGTCATCCAGACTTCAGGTGTTTCTTAAATTTTTGTGTGCCTTGTCACATTATGAGTTCTCTGCCTTAGCCTATCTACTGCACCAAGAGTATTCACAAAGTGTCAAGCTACATTTATAGCTTATTGCAGGCTACAGCATGTCCACATTTCTTCATAGTTAGATGGTTTGCTTATCTTTTTAGAGTCTTTTTCAAAGTGTCAGGAATCGCGATGTCTTGGGTGAGAGATCTCTTACACAAGCTGGGATTCCAGAGCATTCAAAAGTCTATTTCTCACAGGATTGTGTTTATGTGATGGTACCTAGACACCATAGTTCTAAGAGCTTTTCCTCCACAGAAAAAAAAAAACAGATCTATATCTGTTTCTAGGGTTTTCCACTCAGACTTTGGTCACTGGGAGGAGGTACCTCAGGATTCTGGCAAGATTCCACATGAGAATAATACTGTGATATCTGAAGTCTCTTTGGTCCTAGCACCAACACCCCTTGGTTTTTCAGCTGCCAGTGCTGTAATTTGTCAGATGAGAAGTCACTTGGTGTAGACAACAGATATCCCTAAATCCAGATCTCGACATCTACCTCCTGTTCCAAAGCAATCAGTCAACACACATGCCTCAGACTTTGCTTGGGAAGCAGTTTCAGGAGGGATGAGAGTTCAAGGTGTGTGGGACACCAAGAGCAGACACAAGCACATAACTATAAAAGCAATGCTTGACCTGATAAAGGCACTAAACTCTCTGAATCATGTTTGGCTCCAGGTACCTCTTCAAGTCACTCCAGACAATAACACAGTTGTGTGGTACATCAATGAGCAGTAAGGATCCAGGTTGTGCCCCCCTCTGCAGACTATCTATATTAGCTTGGGATACAGCTTCAGAGCACAAATCTCACTCTACATGCATCCTACATTCTATTAGAACAAAACTGTGTGGCAGACAAGCTGAGCAGGACAAGGGCAGACCCTGACAAATGGAAACTAGATCAGGGGGTCTTCCAAGATTTAATCCATCTGTGGGGAGTTTCTCAAGTAGACATATTCACCTCCTCTCTGAACAGTCAACTGTCAAGATTCTGCTCCATGAATCCATGCAAGAAAGCCTGGAAGACAAATGCCTTTTCTTTTCCCTGGACAGGAATGCTCCTGTATGCTTTTCCAGCCTTTCCACTAATACACAGGGTACTTCTGGAGATTCGGAAGGAAATCCCAAGGTCATTGTGGTGGCTCCCTTCTAGCCCAAGGAACTATGGATTTCCCTTCTTTTGGAAATGGCCTTCCTCACAGACTGGATTTTCTCACATGAAAACAGGGGTGGTGTTTGATACACCCTAACACCAATCAACTTTAATTGACTGCCTGGATGATAGGATCTTAATTCTTTTTAGGCATCTGTTTACTGAAGATGTGCAAGAAGTACTAAAGGAGGTAAGAAAGCTTGCTACTAGAAACTCATATTAGCAAATGCAAAAGGCTTTCTAGTTGGTACCAACAACATAATCAGCACCCATTCATGGTTAGTTATTCTCTGGTTTTACAGTATTTGTGAGAGTTACTATCCTATGGCCTTTCTTACTCCTCTATCAAGATTCATTTATTTGTCATTTCAGCATGTCTGCCCATGGATCCTCCTCTTTCAATGCATTCTCCTGTCAAAATGTTTTTGAAAGGGAGTTTGCATAAGAGGCATACAAGAAAACTGGTAGCCTCTCCTTGGGGTCTTTATTTTGTGTTAGAGAAGTTAATACTTCCTCTATTTGAACCAACTAACATGGCTAACTTGAGGCTTGCAACATGGAAAAACAAGTTTCACTGACTTATCAGACTTCAGCAAGAAGGGTATCGGAATTGCAAGCTCTTATGGTGAGTCAACCCTCTCTCATTTTCCACAGAGAAAGGGTTTCTTTGAGAACTAATCCTTTTTTTATGCCTAAACTGGTTTACTTTAAGCCAAACTATCCATCTCCCAGTTTTCTTTCCTGAATCAAATAATGAGGGAGAAAGGATACTCTACACCTTGGACGTCTGCAGAAAACTCAGGTACTATCTTGATAGAACAAAATCATTCAGATCTTCAGATTAATTGTTCATTTTTTATGAAGGTTAGAAGACGGGACAACCTGTGTCAAAACAGACTATTTCCAATGGTTGTCCAAGGCTGTCAATTTTGTTACACTCACCACAATAAAACTATTCCAGGCAGGGTCAAGGCCCACTCTTCCAGGGCCTGGCTTCATTTATGGCCTTTTGGAAAGGGTTGGCTTCTGAAAATATTCTAGGATCTAACCTGGTCGTCTGTACATACTTTTAGAGAGCACTATGAGCTGGATTCCTTCTCTAGGTCTAGATCAGGCTTTGCAAAGACCATTCTTCAGGGGCTCCTGGACTCTTATCCTTCCACCTCCCAAATGTAGTAAACTAGATTAATCTATCCATATAGACAAGGCTACTACAGCAGTGACAAATATTGGTTCACAAGTTCATTGGCAAGTACTAGGCTAGCTGCCTTTGCAGGCCATTTTAAGCCTAGTTAATTTCCATTTTTATGTTCAACATAACCTATCCCATTAGGTTATAGATTGGTCTTACCCATCCCATGGTTGATAATTAGATATTACCCCTAATGAAAATAACTGGGATCGTACTACAGATAATTTGAGGAGACCCATGAATGGATAAAGCATTTAGGAGCTGCATCTGTCCATAGTAGTAAATGGAACAGTCCTGGGGTACATTTTCTGTTCCCCAGCCATAGATCTAAGTTGCACTTGAAAATGGACAGGGATGAACTTTGTTTTATGTGGAGGAGAAGTCTGTTCCACAGCAGTATTATCCTCTGTCAAATATGCATATCCCTCCAAACCATTCTGTCGATGTTGCAGAAGAAGCTTAGATCCCCAGACTGAGTATTTCTAATGCCATTTGACTTGCTGATGTGCAATGAATCCATCAGTAATGTATCAGAGTATGTCTTGTGTGCCAGACACAGGTCACTTCTTAGCAGTCTGTAGGATACAGAGTATACTGACAGGGCTTTGAGTTGGTTCATTTACAACATGTTTAAGTCTTGTATTCTTTTTGTAAGGTATCTCTGTGGGCATTCGACAGGTACATGCCAAAAGGGGCATTATGTTCAATGATTGGCCTAATGAGGGCTGAGTAAAGGGGGACAATGACATCTCTAGATCTAAATTAAATTCCTTCCTTTATAAGTTGTGCAATATGGAGGACCTTCTTACAACAACAGACATTTTTGGGATGTGGGAACTTATGTGGACAGTGACCTAACTTTTGATTAGCAACTGGATCAACACTGAAAAAAGGCAGTAATTGAATAATTTATGGAATGTTGCTTAGGTTATATGATATATAGTAATATTTATGAAGTAAAATATGTTAATTATAATGTGACTACTTTTATATGAATGTAAATTTGCCTATGTCACAAGTGATAATTCAATAAAGGTGTTTGGAAAACAAAATGAACTGGGTCAACACTTAGGGGCATATTGTCAATATGTTAGTGCCCTTGGGTAGACGACTTCTCACAGGATACAATAATGTATTTTTTAGCATTTAGCTTCAGGCCATGATTTTGACACCAGTTATTTATTTTTGACAAACCTTCCTGAAGGACAGCAAAGTCATTGGGGATTCAATGACTGATCCTCGTTTGCAGTGATCTACAAAACTAGTCAGCCAGAGCTCTTTGGTACTGGCTTTTACTTCAGAAATGTTGTTGTGTCTTTTGGCTTTTCCCAGTTAGGGGTCGCCACAGCAGAACTCCGGTCCACTAATGATTGGTAGTTGATCTTTACGTGCCAAGTTACCAGCCCTGACACACAACCTTCAACGAAGGTATGCCCATTCACGCATGTCTCCACGCAGAAGATGCTCTAGCTGAGAATCGAACCGGACAGTGTCTTACTGTGAGGCAACAACGCTACCGCAGCACCACCACTGCGGGTTGGCTTTTACTTCAGAAATGTAGTTGCTAAATAGGAGTGGTCCCAGCACCAAACCCTAGGGGACTCCACTGGTGACTGTTCTCTTTGTGGAGGTAACTTCCCCCATTTTGATTATCTGCATCCTCTCTGTGAGCCAGTTGGTTATCCAGTGGGTGACATAGGGGTTTATTCCCAGTTTATTTAGCTTTTCTACTATTCCTGAGTGGGAAACTGTGTCAAAAGCTTTGGCCAGGTCATTGTATGCAGTGTGTGCCATTTTACCTTCATCCATTGCTTTGGTGACCTTATGAAAAAAAAAAAATCCACCAGGGTGAGTAAGTATAACCTGCCTTTGACAAATTCAAACTGAGATGGGTCCAGTGTTTGGAGATTCCCTATGTCTCAACGGATTAATTCAATAAATATTTCTATGGCTTTGTACAAGAGGATGGTCAGACTTATAGGTCTGTAATTGCCTGAGCGCGTGGAAGGTCTTCCTTTATGCAGGGGAATGACTGTAGCTGTCCTCCATTCACTTGGTACAAATCCTGTATGGAGGCTGATATTGAACAGTGTTAGGGGCGTGGCTAAATCATGCTTCATACTATTTAACATCCATCCTGGGATATCATCAGGACTCATCAATGCAGTATTTTTAGAGTTTGTTAGCACTTTTAGGACTTGCTCTTGTGTGAGGGTTGGAGTTGAGCCAGTTTCAGGTATATCTTGAGGGACAGACAGGTGGAAGACAGGGGTAAAGTTAGAGCTAAATTTATTATCAGTAGATTAGCTTCAGCTTCAGTGTAGGTAACATTATACACAATCAGTGCAGCACATTGCTGCATTGTGCTTTTGAGATTACGAACATAACTAAAAATGCCTTGTGATTTTCTTTGGCTTGGGTAGTTATTTTAGCCTCAAACTTGGCTTTGGTGGATTTTATTAAGCTCCTGATTTGTTTATTTCAGTGACAAGGGCCCCAGCATTCTGGGAATTATTCTTCTTACTTATGGTCAAAATTATTTTCCTTTTATTATAAAGCTTGTTGATATTATGGTTCCATCACATGGGTTCATTTCTGGGGTTTGCCCTTCACTTGTTCCTATGGGATATAGATGCATCTATGCAACTGTTTACATGCTTGTATACAGTGGTGGTGGTATACATTTGTATGTGTTCAGTGGAGTTAACTGGGTTTGGTGGAGGTTTGAAGTTTGTCAATATACCATTTAGGAGTAGGTAATTTGTCTTAAAAATTCTAAAGGTACCTTGGGTTGAAGAGATCTCTGGTCTCAGTTTTATTTCAAAGGAGACAGCTTTAAGGTTAGACCTAACAAGTGATAAAGATACACAAGGGATGGTGCAAGATGATCCCATAGTAGTAAGGACAAGATCCAAGATGTTATTCCCCTAGCGAGTCCTCTGTAAATAAAAATGTCCTGGAACAATTTAGACAAAGTCCAGGAATCTCTGTGCTTGTGCACTAGTGGTTGTGTAGGTTTCCCAGTCTATAACTGAATAGCTTAGATCATCTATGAAAATGGTATTGTGTTTAATGCTGAGTGATTCTACTTCCTGTAGATAGGTAATGTGGCTGTATTTTGTCATAGAAGGAATTCTATAGCTATATAATATGTGGCATGGCACCTTTCTGATGGTTATTTGGACATGAGGAAGCTCTAGTGCATCATGCTGCTTTACCAGTCTTGATGCGAGTCTCTTATGAATGTAGACTGATACACCTCTACCTTTCATCCCCTCTGTGCAGTAGCTGGTCTGAATGTGTGAAAGGCATTATAGCCCTTCACAACCAGTGTGATCTCCGCTTTTTTTTAAACCGAGTCTCAGTCACTACATGGATGTCAATGTCTTCCAGGGTGAGAAGGACTTGTAGGGAAGTGGAGTTTCTTGTTTGGGCTCCTAGCATTGATCATTAACACCTTCATATATTCCTTTGCCTATTTTGTCATGTTGGTAGGTTTATCAGGCTGGCATTGCCTAAAATGGCACTATGGAGGATGGACAATCTCTTTTCCAATAATCAAAACCATAGAGGAGACAAATGGAGGTCATCCATGGGGAAGCAGCAGGGTCTGTCGATCATATCCTCCCAGGTTGACAAATATTGGTCACCCTTTGAAGAACACCAAAAACTTAGCCAGTTATTGAAGTCAATTATATTTCTTTTTTTTTTTTTTTGCTCATATCATGGCATCATTTGCTCATATCATGGCATCATCCTTGGAAAAAGGTAGACTATTGCTCACTGCTAGTCTCATAACTGCTTTGGACACAGTCTGAGAGCTCCATCATGTCCCTCTTCATATAATCCAGGGAGATGCACCTCAAGTCATTGACACCAGCATGAACTATGACAGAGTCATACTAGTACTTTTGTTCAAGGACTTGAGTGCATGCATGATCTAATGGATCCTGGCACCAGTCAAGCAGCTAACTGTCACTCTTTCCTTGCACAGCCTGGTAAGAGGCACATGACTTACTTGCGCGGCATATGTGACTTTGTTACTCCTTATGCTATGTGAGGGAATAGGCTTAATATGCTGAGTGTGCCTTGTGCCTGTGTTGTATTTTGGAGGTCTTTGAGGTTTAGGAAAGTTAATCTTTAGAACCTCATCAAATGATAGATTATATATATTCAGATGGCCTTGGAGAGGTGTGATGTGTGGTGTACTGCTGACGATTTTGGAGTCCGAGTTTACTGTGTGTGAGATTTTTGTCTCCAGGGATATTATATATGTATGTCTCACATACTGTTATGCTGTTTGAGTACTCTATTGTCAGACAACATGAAAATTCGTACACTGCCTCAAGATACCCATCTCAATCAGGTTGGCTACAGAAGAAGTTCTGGTCCACAAAGCTGACAGGAATGACTCTGGGGACAGGAGCAACTATAACTGCTTAAAGATGGGTTTTAGAATAATGTTTATAAAAATATGCTGAACATATCACAGTTGTGGTTTTAGAATAATGTTTATAAAAATATGCTGAACATAGCACATTTGTATAAGTAAATTGACCGTAACAGTAGATGTTTGAATGATCAGTGCTGAAGTAGCCACCCACTCCCTCCATTGTTTTTGGTACATTGTTTATGCCAGGGTGCAGTTACTTATCTTTTGTTCTACGTAGTATTGTCCTTTCAGGGATTCAGCCTCCCCCTCGCTGTTGGCAGGAAATTTCTGAATGTCTTTGACATCTGATCTTGTCTTTTAGTCAGCACAGCTTGAGCTGACTGATGATTTTTGTGCATAAAAGCCGTCATTAAACTCTGGAAGCTGGTAGGCTGTTATATACTTGGCAGAATATAACCTATAAAGCTAAGGGCACTGCAGCAGTGATTATTCAAACATCTACTGTTATGGCAAGTTTACTGACACAGCTGTACTTTCCATGATTCTTGAGTGCAGATCTCTTCCTTTTTTGCCCGTGCCAGTGAAAATTGCACTACACAGTGAAATATAAAAGTCAGATAATAGACTGTATCGGGTCTATATTACGTCATCGAACTTTTAAAAGTTCGAACATCATATGATCGACACCATATGATTGAACTTTTAAAAGTTCGAACATTTCAACAGAGATCTCCATACAGTGTGGAATGGGAGGATTTCCTTTTCCTGCACTGTAGTGCAATCTCGGAGGTAGTATATTTAAAGGGGGCACAGCCCCCCTCCCACATGAGGGGGTGCAGGGGTGCTTGCCCCCCCCTGCTTAAAACGTTCAGGTATTTTTTTTCTATGGTTTATATTTTTTATTGGATTTTCAAACTTTTAAAAGTTCGATCATATGGTGTTGACCATATGACATTCAAACTTTTAATTCGATCATCTAATATAGACCTGACTGTATCAGATGTCACAGTAAGAGTATTCTTACAGATGTACCAATTTGAGACTACACTATATTACTGCATAGGAAAAAATGTTTAACATTTTGAACTAAAACAGCCATTTTGCTGATTTTTTTTATATGCCAGAAGTAAAATAAAATACATTATTATTCACTTTGATATAGTAAAGAAAAGATGGTTGAATAACTGCATGGGGCTAAGTGAAGCATGCAGACAGACAAGCTAAAATTGTTTCTCAGCTTATATTTGCATAATCATATGCACCATGGTTATTTTTGTCATTCCTATTGCATTACAGACAATACCAGGTTTTAAACAGGAAGACTTTATCCTTTATTGTTGATACAGTCTGAATAGACATCCCACCCCCACCACAAATGTGAAAAAAATGAAAATTTTCAGTAACTTTTGTGTTTGGGTGATTGTAGCACACAAAGTGAAACAGTAAGACACTGCATGCAGGCTTTTTTCTATTCAATTTTATCTTGACTGTGATAGTGTAATTGCCTGACTGCAATTTCATCCTTTTGTATCGATTCATGCTGCTAACAGATGTAGGCTGGATCTCGCTTTGTAATCTGTATAGGTCTACAGCATGTTTACATTTGCCTGCACTGTGTGGGGTACTTCAAGAACATCTTGGAGACTAGAGAACTGGAATGGCAGCTTTGTTTAGATGCAGGTCATCCGCATGCTAAATGATCAATATGGTACTGAAAGTATTTTAAGGCTCAAACTTTAAAATAAATTTAAAAGTGCTGCTGATTGTTTCCCCTCAGGTTAGCATTCTGCACTAAGTGTTTTATTCCTTGAAATTCAAGCACAAATGTTTATTTGTACTTCTGTTTTACAAGAAATGCTTTTTTAATTATAGCAACAATGATGAGAGTCACATGATGGTCACAGGACTTGCATTTTGTTATTTAAACTGCCTTCTAACTTTAGCACATGTTCAAAAAGGTATCTCGGTGAACGTTACAGAAGAAAAAGCTCACATTTTTTAACAAAACATTTGTATTGTGGTCAGAGGTTCTGTTCACTGTTTGTTATCCTTAAAGAAATAAAGCCAAAAAAAAAAAAACAAATACAACTACAGGAGTCCTGTGTAAAGAAAACATTTTATTGGTTGCCATTGTGGAGGTGGAAGAAATAAAACTGCACAATGTCTTTAGTTTAACTTAAATATTTTATTTGTTTATAGAAAAAGCACTGTATCTACTTGTATAACAGCTGATATAAAGTGTATTAAATATGGCAATACAATGTAAAACTGCAAAAGGTAAGTAGTGAAGAACGGCATGTGAAACCCTTTTTTCATTATCACATCATGTTCATGATCAAGGTCCTAACGCGAGAACCATCAAAGGAAAGAAGAAACTAAATGTACCATAACTGCAGCTAATAACTGTAAAAGCTTGTTGGTCCTTATCCTGAGAGACCATGTTTATTTTTCTCACTATATGCTGAAAATTTCTTGCCTAGAGAAAAATCAAGGTTACAAACAAGGCAACTAAACAACCTCAGAAAAATTAAGGGGGAAGTTATGAAACATTCCGTGACAAGATAAGACAAATGACACATATGTAGGAAATGTTTGATGGGCATAAAGGATTGGCAAAAACCTACGCCTACACCCAAATGCCAGGCAGTTTGTGTGAGAAGGAGGAAGCAAATTCATAGGCCATGAGAAGGCTGCCAAACACTAGAGACATACTGTGTTTACTAAAGTAAGTACTCACGTTATCCCCAAATTATAAGCAGCTAAAAAGTCAATAAGTACAAACACAAAGGTGAAAAGATCAGGTGCACCTGTACACTGCTTAAAGTTTCATATACCCTGTAAAGGTATACAGATGAAAAGTTTTGGTACTGAGCTGGCTGTGTGGTCCAGCAGAATGAAGCCCTGGGCATAACCGAGGTGAGCACTGCTCATTTAATGGCTAGAGCACCGATGAAGCAAGGTGGTGAGAGAGACAGAAAACATGAGCCATGGTCTGCTTACTGCTTCAAAGGGTGAAGTTTTGGAATATGGATCTTCAGGTGCATATCCCATTACAGGTAACATAACAGTAGCATCTACTTATAGACTATTTAATACATATGGGCATTATTTCCGTTCTGACAAATGGATAAAGATGCTACTGTCTTTTCTCCTTTCTGTCATTAATATGGAAGAAAGAACTTAATAGCTGTCTTTCTCGCCTATTCCTTTACATTCTGTCCATCTGTACTGCTTGATTTGAAATATAGTCATTAAGCAACATTCAACAGCTCAGTGAAACATGGAATTTGATGTCCCAGATGCCTATTCCCCTCAACCTACAAACCATAACCTTCAAACATTAATTCTCATTTTAACAGTAGAATTTTATGTGTTCAGAATGTATACCCCATGTTCTTCATGTTCTTGCTTTAAAAACCTAAAGTATACATCCTACCTCATACTTTCATGGATCCAGCAATCTGGTGAAGTGGAGAAAAGAAAGAGTGCCTCAGCATGTTCCTTGAGCCAGAGCTCAAATGAACTGCTGTGCTAATAATAAGCATGTGCGTCAACTAAAACTCAAACCTAAACCCACCCCCCCAAATCACTGTTTCTGGTAGTCGACACTAAGTTATTGAAGTAATTGAGAACTGGCCAGTGTCAACAAATACCCCTTCTGAGGTTAGCAGCTACATAATATGTTGCAGATTAATTATATCAAACTCTATTGAAGACTAAAGAATAACCTTAGGAGATGTGAGTCATAACCACTGATTATCATGGGCCAACATTCATGAAGGACAACAGAAAAGCATTAGAACATAGAACTCAGCAATGCTGATGGCCTGACATAAGGTGTTTGGGTGTGTTATATACGGTGGCAGAAAATGGTCTGGCTACGGCAAACAATGCAGTGGTAGCTAATATGGTACAACCATGTAGGAAGGCTGTGGGTTCTACCTCCACAGAAGGTACACGGATTCATGTTTCAGCACTACCACTGAAATGCATCATTTGAAATGTGTGCTTCACCCTAGACTTGATGCCTTTGAACTGGATATTTTATCTTCCTGAGCTGGTAGTAAGCATTTGAGTGATTTAAAGCTTCCATTGCACTAATCTAAAAAGAAAAGGGATAGAATGCGCTTGCTTCTCCCATCACCCCATGAGTTTATATTTTTACCATACAATGTCACAACATAGAAGCTTTAATTACTAAACATTATCCAACATTTCAAATTAAAATTCACATACATCTTTCTTTTGTATATCATCATTCATATTTCTCTTAGTAGCATTCCACTATTATGCCCTTTTTTCCTTTCTTTCTTCTAAATATTTCCAAGTTTCTAAACAAATTTCATCCACTCTTCTACTGGATTATTTTCCCCATTTGTAATTTCCCTTTCCATGTTTTAATAACAGTCATATTTCCCCAGGTGTTATTAAGCAATGACGTAAGTGAAAGGGACCTCTATTAACCCAAAATACATACCTTATAGTGCATAAAATAATAGTCAAAAGCATGTACAGACCTGAGTTACAATCCAAATTTAAGTATCTTCATAGTGATTGTACAATTGTCTTTATGCCACTCCATTCATAGACAAGGCCAAAATTGGTAAGCATAGCCACATTTTCTGAAAAGAATGTTCTGAAGTCGTGCAATTTCCATCCTTTCATGCATCTTCACCCTTAACCTATGGCAAAGGATATAGGATTGCATTCCTATATCACTTAATATTTCTCAAGCCTAACTTTTCTCATAAACATGTCTTTAGGTTTTACTGCATTAATACTTAAATGATTCATCTACTACATTTGGACAACTAAAACGTAGTGTACAGCAACATGATGGTGAAGAAAATGAGATGTGGAGTGGCATGTAAAACTCAGAAGAAAGGAATGTCAACACGCTGAAGAGAAAAAGAAAGGAGATCATAGAGGAACACTGCACTTTTCATGGATATGGGTACGCGGCATAAGAATTAAAAGAAAAAGTGGAAGAGAAGCATATGAGTGACAACTGAAGAGGATGACAATTTAAGACGTATACCATTAAAACCTACTTTATGAAAATTAGTTTTCTTAGAATGCACTGTAAAGTGAATGGTAGGATGTAGTTCTACAGAGATTTAAAGGTGCCACAGTCAGATGAAAAGATGGCAAGGTAAACAAATTATGTTTGGGTAGCCCTGGCTGCACCATTCAGGTCGACTTGATTGATGGCATTTGGTCCACTTCTTAATGTGTCCTTATGCGGTCAACAGGAATGTTGGAATAACAGATGCATGGAAAATGAAATTATCTGTGGTCTGTCATTCTCAACACAATGCTCAGGATAACTACATTAGAAATACCCATTTATTTGGGTGTCATGGTTATATGCATAAGGGCGGAGACACTTCACTTGTGCATCTCACACATAAATGTAACTTCATTGTGGACATATATCCCAAGTAAATTAAAAATGTGGAAGTGGTTCAGGAAAAAAAAACATTAAATGGTTGTGGGGGGGTCAAAGCCTTTCTGAAGAAGCAAGACTTAGTAGTTACTTATGGGAAATGTCAGGAATCAGCAGTTGAGGATTTAAGGTTGGAGTCATGTCAGGATTTCCTACAGCTATACCGACCTGCTGACAGACCCCTATGAAACATGAAAAGAATGCCTGCAAATGTTAACAACCTTAGATATAGAAGTTTATTAAGGATAATATCAATGACCTTTCAATTTAGAAATTATGTTTCTGTTTTAAAATCAACCTCAGCTAATATGCTGCTTATTCCCCTTGTGCAATAAAAGTGGCATTCCAAACTGGGACTGTTAGCTTTCCAGAAACTCAGCCAATCTTGAAATGTGTCCAAGAAATGTGATACTTTATACTTTTTATAATATTTTAGTCCTCCATACCGAGTGATTCTAAATGCTTGTCAGGTTCTGCAGAGCTGACCGACCATTTCAGTTTGCTTCACATATGCTCCCCAAAATCAGGGGATGTTTTAAGTAAGGAGGTGTGGGGGATTCCCCAACTTCACTCAGGGTTTACACTTTTTTCTTCTCTCTCATTAGTTTTGTCAAAATGCATTGACAATGGTGCAGCAGGAATCAATTAAATATACCATACATGAATTTTGCAGTATTAGAAGCCACAGCTAAACCATTTTTTTTAAAATCAAACTCCTTTTTATCAATAAAGATTTGTAGAAGCGTGCAGTAGAGTCACACCATAAATCTTCAAAATGAACCAAAGCACAAGGAATGAAAATGGAAGCAGATGGTGCATCAAAATGTTTATTTATACATCTATGTTATACACAGTGTTATAAAAAATTAGGTGAATTATACACAGTGTTAGCAGCCTTAATTAAATATACGTCATTGTTCAAAGGTGTACTCCTCACACACTCATCCTAGTATAACAATGCAACATACACAAATCAGTATATAACTGTGAAATGCACATTTATATAAACTGATCTCCATGAAATCAGATTATAAACAACAAACCTAATGGATTTGTCCCAAGATTGATTTCCATGTAACTTGCCCTCTCTGATGCATATCAGATATAAAACTTCTTTCTTTCCCTGGACATTAAACCTGTTAATCTTTTTATATTTAACTTAAATGTTTTACCAGGAGTTTTAGAATCCCATTATGAATTAATTCATGCCAAATGCCATTAAAAGCTAAGGAAGTTATTTACAGCACTGTGTAATACAAAATTAAGTTTTGTGCAAATACACAACCCCACACACTCCCCTTACCCAGCACACATTAATAACCATGTCTGTACTATTATCTTCAGATATCACAAGACAGCCATTCTAGTCCCATTTGTGCCCCAAACCATTCCACCAATTGCACTATTATTGACATCCAAAATTATAGAAAAATCTTCATTGTCGAGCCAGCAGTGTGGAACAAAGAGATAAAGCCCTGATTATAGCCCAGGTGACCCAGGTTCATTTAGTAGCTCAGGCATCTGAGGGGCTGGCAGGAAAGGAGAGGCTTGTCCATCCTGGGGAGGGAAGGTGTGCAGTCAAGCACACCTCACAATCCATCCCTGGTGGAGGCTGTGAACATGCAGGTGAACATAGTCTTAAGTGAGGCAGAAGCACTGGTTGGGTCAGCACTGAGGCAGGACAATACAGCAGTATCCTCAGTTGCATATCCATTCTTAGGCATATATAGGAGTGCACGAGTGGTGGGATTTAAGGACATATCAAAAAAACACTCCTCAGAAGCAAGTTGATGCTGCCCCAGGTATTTTAATCTTCATCAACCCCCAGCATTGCTGAAAGTTAATCCAGGGGAGAAAAGCAGAGACCCAGTGGATAGTAGTCTGACCAAACACCCAATGTATATTTTTTTAACCAACCCAGTAGAAATATAATATACTGAAAAAGTGTACACCTTGTATGCTTATTATCCCCAAGTTCTTCAATGTGTTAAATAAATACATCTATCCCATGTTACAACCCAAACCATACCCATGTTTGTTTCCGTGGTTCTCAGTATTTACTGTCAGCACTGAAATATCTTTTGAAATGGTTACTTACATTTTTCTCATATATGTGAACTGTGGAAAAAAAAACTCTGAATTGCCCACTATAATCCACCCATTTCTGTAGCATTACCCTAGCCATTTACCCACTTCCTTAGAGTAGCAGTCACAGTCTCCAGGTCAATATTCCCACCACTCTTGCAGTACACTTGACCCCAGTATTTCCCTCCATGTGTACTCAGGAGAGTATTTTAAAAACTAACTACTTTCCAGATGAAAATGATTAGGCCATAAACACTCAAAGAACCTTAATCTTATAAACTGAGATCTGGTCACAGCTCCTTACACTACCCCTTCTTTTGCACTGGTTCATAGAAGGTTACTAGGCTAATGACCCTAGGGCTTTATCAAGCCTAGCCATGTAATACCCTTATTTCCTAGTTGACCATGGTTAGTTGTTCATTGTTAGCAGAGTGAATCCGTGATTAGCATGGACTCCTACTGTCCATGAGGGACATTGCAGTTTCCCATCCAGTGGTCAAGGTTGCACTTAAATTGGGTCATTGAGGAGTTCTGCTTCACGTGAAGTGGGAGTTTATTCCAGAGGAGCAGAAATCTCTTGGAAGCGTATCTGTCTCTCCATATTCTGTTTACGTCACAGGCTAGGTTGAGATCCCTGGAGCGAGTGACTCCTGTTCCATTTGATTTGCGGACATGCAGCATGTTCATTAGTGCAGGGCAAAGATCACACTGAAGGCCAGGAATTGGTCACCTCTCAGCAAGCTGTAGTATACAGAGTACTGAGACAGGGCCTTCAATCTTTCTTTGTAGGTCATGTTTTGGAGGCCCTCAATTTTCCTGCTTAGAAACCTCTGTGGTTCCTCCAGTTGTTGCAGGTGTCTGGTGAGGTACATGCAAAAGGCAGCATTGTACTTGATTAGTATTCTAATGAGGGTTGAGTACAGTGGAGTTATAACATCCTTAGTCCTGGATGTGATGCCCTTATTTATGAGATGTGCAACATAGAAGGCTATCCTTACCATTGTGGAGACATGGTGATCAAAGTTTAAATTGCAGTCAACCTGTGGTCCCAAGTCTCTCACAACTGTGTTTGACCTGAGCGGGGATGCTATCTATAATGTAATTTGCAGGGGCCACTACTTTGCCAAAGGGGATAATGATGCACTTTTTTGCATTTAGTTTTAGACCATGACTCTGGCACCAATCATTAGTCTGTGTTAAACCCTTTTGTTATATGTTAACATCATTGGAGGACTCAGTGATTGCACCTAGTTTGCAGTCATCTGCGAACTTGGTAAGCATCAGGCTACTTTCACCTGGATGTCCAAGAAGTACATTCAAAAATAGTAGAGGGCCCAGCACAGATCCCTATGGTACACCACTAGTAACTGGTCTACTTGTGGAGGTGGAATCCCCAACTTTGACAGTATACATTCTGTAGGCAAGCCAGTTTGCTACCCATCTAGTGATGTATGGGTTAATCCCCAGCTGGGAGAGTTTCACAATGATAGCCAAGGCCTTTGAAACAATCCCTCATTTGGGTAAGTCAAGATAGGTGGTGTGTACTGCTTTGCCCTCATCCAGGGCTTTGGTGACATTCCTGAAGAAGTCCACTAGGTGTAATAAGCAAGACCTGCCCTTAACAAAGCTGAACTGGGTTGGGTCATGAGTTTAGAGGTCACCTATGTCCTTGCTGATAAGATCCATGATGATTCTTTCCATGGCCTTGCAGATAAGGCTGGTTAGGCTTATGGGTCTACAGTTATCAGGGCCGGGTGATGGATATCCTTTGTGAAAGGGGATTATTGTTGCTGTCTTCACTTTGCTGGAACAAAGCCAATGCTCAGGTTATGGTTGATAAGAGTGACAAGTGGTTCCACTAGGTCTTGCTTTAGATTGTTTAGTAAGCAGCCTGAGATGTTATCTGGTCTACACCAACCAGTAACCAACAAATAAACAAACCCTCTGAAAAAAACAGCAAAAAGAAGGAAAATTCTACCAATTCCACTTTATTCACTAGTAACAAATGGATTGAGTGCTTTCATAAGCTTGTAACACAACTTCATCAGAATCCAAGTTACATCTAAAAAAATCAGTTTAATTAAATAATAGACTGAATCCTAGGGTATTTAAACACCCACCCTAATTAACCCTTAAAGGCTCAGTAAAAAATTAATTTAAAGTAACCTATATTGTGTTTGCACCACATAACAACAAACAAATTCTTGAAACAATATTGAATTAATATACGAAATATTTTGTATAAACACTATTAAAATACACTAACAGTATAAATATAATAAGTGTCTAAAAACTTTTATATTTAAAATATATGTTACGTTTAAACATAATATGATTTGAGTCTAAGCACACTAACTATTGAAATAGACTCATTCAAACCAGGGGGAACTGTGGCATTTAATCTTAGTTGCCAAATCAACTCCTTATATTCAATAAGATCGCCCCACGGTCCCCACCCCCCCACCCCATTTTGCTGTATCAAGCCCTAAAAATAAAAAACTGTGGTCAGGAAAATTCTTTAAATGACAATAGAGGGAATTACTAACTTTTTTATTTTTTTATGTCATATACATGTTCGTAAATCCTCTCTCTGAACTGATGGACAGCTTTTCCAACATAAAAACATGGGCATTTTTGACACAATGCCAGATAAACTATGCCCACCATCTTACAATTAAACCTATTATGTACGAAACTGATATTATTAATGCTAAACAAACTGAACAAAAAAGTGAATCTTTGTCTTGCTCCTTTATTACTACCTACACACAAGACTATTGTTATTGTTAACAACTGGTCTTTTTCAGGGTTTTGAAGGAATGAAAGAAATCCTGGGAGAAGGACCTAGGTTTGTAACTAGAAGGGCGAGATGTTTAAAAAACATGTTGGAAGTGGATGACAAGTGTTTAGATTTTTTGAGCCACAAGAAATGGGGTACTTTTAAATGTGGACGTTTTAGCCAGTGTGTTTGGTTATTAGAAACTGACACTGCTACTGTTAATAGGTTCAACATTAAAAGTTCCTTTCATTTTAATTGTAAGACAGTGGGCATAGTTTATCTAGCATTGTGTCAAAAATGTCCAAGTTTTTATGTTGGAAAAACTGTCCATCAATTCAGAGAGAGAGGATTTACGAACATTTATATGATATAAAAAATAAAAAAAGTTAGTAATTCCCCCTACTGTCATTTGAAGAATTTTCCTGACAACCATTTTTTATTTTTAGGGCATGATAGAGTTTATAAGCAAAATTGGGGGGGACCATGGGGCAATCTTATTGAGTATAAGGAGTTGCTTTGGCAACTAAGGTTAAATGCCATAGTTCCCCCTGGTTTAAATGAGACTATTTTGATAGTGTGCTTAGACTCAAATAAAAACCTGCAGTAGTGGTGCTGCGATAGCGTTGTCACCTCACAGCAAGACGTTGTCCCTTTCGATTCTCAGCTAGAGCGTCTTCTGTGTGGAGGCATGCATGAATGGGCGTGCCTTCGTTGAAGGCTGTGCATCAGGGCTGGTAACTCGGCATGTAAAAATCCACTACCAAACAGCAGTGGACCGGAGATCCGCTGTGGCGACCCCTAACCGGGATAAGCCGAAAGACACAACAACAAGTGTGCTTAGACTCAAATCATATTATGTTTAAACATGACATATATTTTAAATATAAAAATTTTTAGACACTTATATTTATGCTGTTAGTGTATTTTAATATAGTGTTTATATAACAAAAAAGTTTAGTAAATTAATTCAATATTGTTTCAAGAATGGCTTTTTTCGACTTTTTGTGCCTTTCGACTACTGTTTCTGCTTGTTTCATCAAAGTTTGCACTGTTTTTACTGTGTTTATAAGCTAAAACTGTTTACTGCACTTGCTAGTTTAAGTTTTGCCTAAAAGTTAAACTACAGGCTAATACACTCAAGTGTACTAGCTTTTGATAGCATTTAGTCGAAAATCATAGCATTTATTGTGTTTTCTGCTTTTCTGTAAAAAAACTTGAAAAAACAAAAAAAATATCCTTGTTTTCCATACTTTCCTAACTAGTGTTCCAGAGACCAGATTTTGCTGATCCCTGGGCTTTGTCTTGGTTCCTGTGTTTCTCCATTTTCCTTGTTTGGTCAGGGGAAGTTTCTTTACTCACCAGTGAGAGTGGGGAGTACTGAGCTGCCTGTTTGTCCTTAGAGGAGTGGTTTAAGGCAGTAACTTGTAGTCTATTGGCCATTTTGGGTCATTTCCTGTCTTTTCCAGCCCCTGCTATAAAGCACGCTTTTATGGGCTTTTCCAGCTATTGAGAACTCAGCACAGCTCCTCGTGGTGGCCAGCAGTGTTCCTCTAGCAGCAGAGACCAGAAAAGACTACCTTTCCAGATTTTAAGTACTTTTCTTGGCTTCTTCAACTTTTGTGCCTTTCAACTACTGTTTCTGCTTGTTTCATCAAAGTTTGCACTGTTTTTACTGTGTTTATAAGCTAAAACTGTTTACTGCACTTGCTAGTTTAAGTTTTGCCTAAAAGTTAAACTACAGGCTAATACACTCAAGTGTACTAGCTTTTGATAGCATTTAGTCGAAAATCATAGCATTTATTGTGTTTTCTGCTTTTCTGTTCAAAAACTTGAAAAAAAAAATATATCCTTGTTTTCCATACTTTCCTAACTAGTGTTCCAGAGACCAGATTTTGCTGATCTCTGGGCTTTGTCTTGGTTCCTGTGTTTCTCCATTTTCCTTGTTTGGTCAGGGGGAAGTTTCTTTACTCACCAGTGAGAGTGGGGAATACTGAGCTGCCTGTTTGTCCTTAGAGGAGTGGTTTAAGGCAGTAACTTGTAGTCTATTGGCCATTTTGGGCCATTTCCTGTCTTTTCCAGCCCCCTGCTATAAAGCACGCTTTGGCGGGATTTTCCAGCTATTGAGAACTCAGCACAGCTCCTCGTGGTGGCCAGCAGTGTTCCTCTAGCAGCAGAGACCAGAAAAGACTACCTTTCCAGATTTTAAGTATTTTTCTTGGCTTTTTTCGACTTTTTGTGCCTTTCGACTACTGTTTCTGCTTGTTTCATCAAAGTTTGCACTGTTTTTACTGTGTTTATAAGCTAAAACTGTTTACTGCACTTGCTAGTTTAAGTTTTGCCTAAAAGTTAAACTACAGGCTAATACACTCAAGTGTACTAGCTTTTGATAGCATTTAGTAGAAAATCATAGCATTTATTGTGTTTTCTGCTTTTCTGTAAAAAAACTTGAAAAAAAAAAAAAATATCCTTGTTTTCCATACTTTCCTAACTAGTGTTCCAGAGACCAGATTTTGCTGACCCTGGGCTTTGTCTTGGTTCCTGTGTTTCTCCATTTTCCTTGTTTGGTCAGGGGGAAGTTTCTTTACTCACCAGTGAGAGTGGGGAGTACTGAGCTGCCTGTTTGTCCTTAGAGGAGTGGTTTAAGGCAATAACTTGTAGTCTATTGGCCATTTTGGGTCATTTCCTGTCTTTTCCAGCCCCCTGCTATAAAGCATTTTGGCGGGCTTTTCCAGCTATTGAGAACTCAGCACAGCTCCTCGTGGTGGCCAGCAGTGTTCCTCTAGCAGCAGAGACCAGAAAAGACTACCTTCCAGATTTTAAGTATTTTCTTGGCTTTTTGACTTTTTGTGCCTTTCGACCACGTTTCTGCTTGTTTCTTCAAAGTTTGCACTGTTTTACTGTGTTTATAAGCTAAAACTGTTTACTGCACTTGCTAGTTTAAGTTTTGCCTAAAAGTTAAACTACAGGCTAATACACTCAAGTGTACTAGCTTTTGATAGCATTTAGTCGAAAAACATAGCATTTATTGTGTTTTCTGCTTTTCTGTAAAAAAACTTGAAAAAAACAAAAAAAATATCCTTGTTTTCCATACTTTCCTAACTAGTGTTCCAGAGACCAGATTTTGCTGATCCCTGGGCTTTGTCTTGGTTCCTGTGTTTCTCCATTTTCCTTGTTTGGTCAGGGGGAAGTTTCTTTACTCGCCAGTGAGAGTGGGAAGTACTGAGCTGCCTGTTTGCCCTTAGAGGAGTGGTTTAAGGCAGTAACTTGTAGTCTATTGGCCATTTTGGGTCATTTCCTGTCTTTTCCAGCCCCCTGCTATAAAGCGCGTTTTAGCGCGCTTTAGCGCGGAGTTGCCACTGTTGCACACTAGGGCAGCGCCGGTTAAGCAGGTTTAAACTATTCAGGCTACTTTAAGTCCACTCTTCAAATTTTCCCTTAAAACTACCTTCCTCGAACTATACTACTGATCTAATCAGCGTATCCTATAACTAAAAAGATCATCTCTACTTGACTCCAAGTAGACTATTCTCTATCTGTTAAACCTAGCACTTGCTCCTACAGTACTTATTACCTTGATATGGCACTCTTGTCATAGATAGTATCCCAAAAAGGCAAACCCCCATTTCTCGGTCACCAAAGTCCCCCGGAATCTCTTTTAAAGTTTTTTTGTCTATTCCTTCTAGCATGTCGAGGGATCAGTTGCTAGTGTCCTCTCCTGCTCAGCTGGTGAACCTCGGAATATTGAGGCAATGTTACAATTGCCTCATGTACACAGACAACCCTCTCCTCCTCCCACAAAACACAAATACATGCGAGAGATGCAACTATACGGCCAAACTGGAGGCTGAGCTCTCTCAACATAGGACTGGCAAGACCAGTCAGGAGGAGAAGGTTACCACACACACTATAGACCCAGTCTCACATAGTACCATCACAACCTCAAATCATACACATAAACACACAAAGACATACTCGGAGGCTCTGATCAAAAATCTACCAAAACAGCAGAGGCCACCAAAGCAGACACCCAAACAACCACCACCTCAGAACACAACACCTGCAACACATAGACCTCACAGTCAGAGTGTCAAACAGTCACAGCCCTTAAGGCCAAACACAATGCCAGACACACTAGTCATTGGTGACTCCATAGTCAGATACACTGACGTCCCACTCACCAGACTGAGTAAGGAGAAGGTCACAGTAAGCGGCCTGTCGGGTGCTAGAATCCGCCACATAACGCAAGCACTCAGGTCTCTCAACAGCAGGTACAAATACGACTCAGTCATTGTCCACGCTGGTGTAAACGACCTGAGACGTACCTCCTTGGACTACATGAAAAGAGACATTGAGGAGCTCTCTGATTATGTAGCCCAGGCAGGTATGACCCTGACCTTGAGCAGTATCCTACCTTCACCAAGAATGATGCCACAATACAGAGATAAGATGATCAGCTTTAACAATTGGCTTAAACTCTGGTGTCATTCAAAGGGGATCCAATGTCTGTCTGCCTGGGATGACATGCTGGACAAGCCACACTGCTTCGCAAGGGACGGCTTGCACCTGTCACCCCTGGGATTCGGATATTGGCAAAGGCTCTTGCCACCCCATAGTGCCTTTTTAGGCAAGGCTCAAATTCTAAACCTACCACCCTAGAACACAAAAAGGAAAAAACTAAGGGTAATGCTGCTCAATGCCAGAAGTCTAAATCTCAAAATGCACGCACTCGAGGCCCTTCTCAGTATGGAGAACATCGATGTCTGTGCTGTGACAGAAACCTGGTTCAAGGCTCCTGAGAGCACCCCAGCACTATCAGGTTTTACCTCATATCATGCGTTCCGCCCCAAAATCGGACAATACCAAAAAAAGGAGGGGGGGTATCCATATTCATCAAGGACACCCACACCTCAAGACTGGTGGCAATGCATGATGCATCGGAGACCATCCAGGTGCAATTAACCATAGGCAAGACTGCGCTGCAAATTGTAGCATGTTACAGGCCACCCTCACAAACTCAGGAACCTCACATGGCCTTCCTGAAAACACTAGAGGCGATAAATGTATCACGAAACACCATCATACTAGGTGACTTCAATTACCCTAATATAGACTGGGAACACTACTCAAGCCCAAACACCCTAGCCCAAAAGTTCCTGGAATTCATAAACACAAATGCCATGGAACAACTAGTCACCATCCCCACAAGAGGAGAAAACATACTTGATCTCATCATCACGAACATGGGAGCACAATGTTCAACACCGAAGTATACCCCTCACTGGTGAGATCAGATCACAAACTAATCTCGCTAGAGGTCCTCATCCCACCCCCACCTGAAATAAAAAAGACCACAGTAAAGAACTTCTCGAAAAGCGACTTCACACTTCTAAAGAATAGTGTGGTCTCCTTTAAGGCCCCGAGCCATGGAAAACAGTTCTCAAGCCGCTGAATCACTTACAAATGCCTTCTACCAGCACCTGCAGGACTGCATGGACAAGGCAATCCCAAGCAAAACAAAGACTCTTTGTACCAAAGGCAAGCGTCCAGTCTAGTGGACCCCAGCCATAAACAAACTTTACAACAAAAGGAGGAAGCTACTACAAGATAGAGCAAAATCCTTAAAATGTAAGACACCCTTGATCACTATAAGTAAAAAACTAAGAGCTCTCATAAAAATCATCCAAAGCAAATTTTGAGAGAAAAATAGCTAAAGACTCAAAAGACAATCATAAGGCCTTCTTTAGCTATGTTAGAAACCTGGGAGGAAACTCCCAGATATGCTCAGAACTAGTTCAAAATGATGTGGAGATTACTGATCCTACAGACATTGCCAACATACTGGCCGACAGGTTCAGTGCAAACTCCCCTCCCCCCAAAAGGAGAGATATCTATACCAAACGATTGCAGCCCCCCAAACATCTCTAACGCCCAAGTGAGAACTGCTCTCTCCAAAGCAAAAAACACAGCATCCATGGGACCTGATGGTGTCCCCGGCTGTGTGCTCCACGAACTCAACGAGGAATTAAACCCACAGCTAGGACAGCTGTTTAATCATAGTCTTACCTCTGGATACGCACTCCAGGAGTGGCGACTGCAACTGTGGTCCCACTTCACAAAGGCGGTGCCTCCACCGACCCTGGAAATTACCGCCCATTAGCTTGACAAGCCTTATCTGCAAAGCCATGGAGAGGATCATAATGGACCTCATAAACAAAGACATAGGGAATTTGCAGACTTTGGATCCAACCCAGTTTGGCTTTGTGAAAGGCAGATCATGCCTTTTAAACTTGGTTGACTTTTTCAAACAGTCACCAAAGCCATTGATGAGGGAAAGGCAGTCCATACAGCCTACCTTGATCTGGCTAAGGCCTTCGATACAATACCCCACCTTTTTGGGTTTTAAAATTTTAAATTTGGAAAAAACCCCTTTAATCAAAACCCTTAAATTTTTAACCCATTTTTTCCCCTCCCCCAAGGGATTGGGGTTGCAAACCCCGGCCCCGAAAAATTTTGAACCCAAAAGGGAAACCCCCACCAAAAAAAAAAGGGTCAAGAAAAAATTTGCCCTTTGGCCCCGGGCCAAAAAAAGGGTCCCAGGGTTAATTAAATAATAGACTGAATCCTAGGGTATTTAAACACCCACCCTAATTAACCCTTAAAGGCTCAGTAAAAAATTAATTTAAAGTAACCTATATTGTGTTTGCACCACATAACAACAAACAAATTCTTGAAACAATATTGAATTAATATACGAAATATTTTGTATAAACACTATTAAAATACACTAACAGTATAAATATAATAAGTGTCTAAAAACTTTTATATTTAAAATATATGTTACGTTTAAACATAATATGATTTGAGTCTAAGCACACTAACTATTGAAATAGACTCATTCAAACCAGGGGGAACTGTGGCATTTAACCTTAGTTGCCAAATCAACTCCTTATATTCAATAAGATCGCCCCACGCCCCCCCCCACCACCCCATTTTGCTGTATCAAGCCCTAAAAATAAAAAACTGTGGTCAGGAAAATTCTTCAAATGACAATAGAGGGAATTACTAACTTTTTTATTTTTTTTATGTCATATACATGTTCGTAAATCCTCTCTCTGAATTGATGGACAGCTTTTCCAACATAAAAACATGGGCATTTTTGACACAATGCCAGATAAACTATCCCCACCATCTTACAATTAAACCTATTATGTACGAAACTGATATTATTAATGCTAAACAAACTGAACAAAAAAGTGAATCTTTGTCTTGCTCCTTCATTACTACCTACACACAAGACTATTGTTATTGTTAACAACTGGTCTTTTTCAGGGTTTTGAAGGAATGAAAGAAATCCTGGGAGAAAGACCTAGGTTTGTAACTAGAAGGGCTAGATGTTTAAAAAACTTGTTGGAAGTGGATGACAAGTGTTTAGATTTTTTGAGCCACAAGAAATGGGGTACTTTTAAATGTGGACGTTTTAGCCAGTGTATTTGGTTATTAGAAACTGACACTGCTACTGTTAATAGGTTCAACATTAAAAGTTCCTTTCATTTTAATTGTAAGACAGTGGGCATAGTTTATCTAGCATTGTGTCAAAAATGTCCAAGTTTTTATGTTGGAAAAACTGTCCATCAATTCAGAGAGAGAGAGGATTTACGAACATTTATATGATATAAAAAATAAAAAAAGTTAGTAATTCCCCCTACTGTCATTTGAAGAATTTTCCTGACAACCATTTTTTATTTTTAGGGCTTGATACAGTTTATAAGCAAAATTGGGGGGGACCATGGGGCAATCTTATTGAGTATAAGGAGTTGCTTTGGCAACTAAGGTTAAATGCCACAGTTCCCCCTGGTTTAAATGAGACTATATTGATAGTTAGTGTGCTTAGACTCAAATAAAAACCTGCAGTAGTGGTGCTGCGATAGCGTTGTCACCTCACAGCAAGACGTTGTCCCGTTCGATTCTCAGCTAGAACGTCTTCTGTGTGGAGGCATGCGTGAATGGGCGTGCCTTCGTTGAAGGCTGTGCATCAGGGCTGGTAACTCGGCATGTAAAAATCCACTACCAAACAGCAGTGGACCGGAGATCCGCTGTGGCGACCCCTAACCGGGATAAGCCAAAAGACACAACAACAAGTGTGTTTAGACTCAAATCATATTATGTTTAAACATGACATATATTTTAAATATAAAAATTTTTAGACACTTATTATATTTATGCTGTTAGTGTATTTTAATATAGTGTTTATATAAAAAAAAAAGTTTAGTAAATTAATTCAGTATTGTTTCAAGAATGTATTTGTTGTTGGTATGTGGAGCAAACACAATATAGGTTACTTAAATTAATTTTTTACTGAGCCTTTAAGGGTTAATTAGGGTGGGTGTTTAATTAAATAATTGGCTGAAGCCTGGGGTATTTAAACTGATTTTTAGATGTAACTTGGATTCTGATGAAGTTGTGTTACAAGCTTATGAAAGCGCTCAATCCGTTTGTTACTGGTGAATAAAGTGGAATTGGTGGAATGTTATCTGGTCTCATGGAGGCTGTGTTTTTGGTCTTGGAAAGGGTGTTTATTGCCTGCTGTTTGGAGTTGTTAGATAGTGGTCTGGTGACAGGGATGTTTTGTGGTGTGTCTGGTGGGGAGAGGGGGGTGAAATTCATGCCAAATATGTCCACCAGTAGGTTGGTAATTTCTTCAGGTTCAGTGTGAGTAGCAACCATCCACAGTCAGTTCAGAACATAGCTGGACATTCCCTCTAAGATTTTGGACACAGCTAAAGAAAGCCTTATGACTGTCTTTAGCTAGAGATGCTAATTTAGCCTTGTAATTGGTTTTAGAGGACTTTACAAGATATCTGATTTGCTTGTTCAAACTGTGGACGGTATTCTTCCTTTGGTGAGTAAGCTCCCTCTTATTCTTGGATAACAGTTTCTTCCTTTTGTTATGTAACCTGTTTATACTTGCAGTCCACCGGGGTGGCCTGTTCCTTCGGGAGGACTTGGTTTTGATCCTGACAGGTACAGCCAAGTCTGTACAGTCATTTAAATGCCTATACAGGGCGTTTGTGAACTCCTCTGCATAGGAGTCATTGTTGGCTGTGTTAGCAGGGGTTTGAAACTTTTTATACCCTTGCTTAGTAGGCTAAAGTTTTCTTTGTAGAAATTTTACAGTTTGTTTGCTCCTGTGGGGGTGTCCAGTCTGATCTTTACTTCAAATGATACAGACTTGTGGTCTAACCTCACCAGGGAGGGCAACACGCAGGGGGTAGTGATGCAACCCCCCCATGTTTTTTTTTAAATACCTTTATTGAATAATCACTTGTGACATAGGCAAATTTACTTTTATATAAAAGTAATCAAACTGTCTTAAGTTCACATTTACAAACATTATACATCACATATATTGCAGTATATCATATAACCTAAGCAACATTGCATAAATTATTCAATTCCTGCTTTTTTTAAAGAAGCATCTTTATTAAACCATCATAACATAGGCAATCATACATTTATATAAATGAAAACAAACCACACCGACCCAATCCTAGTTGCAAACATTTTACGTCACAAACCATACTGACACTCCCAGTTGCAAACATCGTACATCACTTATAATCTACCCAATCATTTTCAGTCAACCAGTACAAAGCTCATTTAAGTCCTGCCTTCTTTTAAACCTCATTCCTCCCCTGTATGTATTGTTCCCACAATTCCCATTTTTCCTATGTAGTTTGCTCCTACCCTTTATTAAAGATCTCAGTTCCAATTGTTTTATCTCTAATACTATATTCACTACTTCTAGTGAAGCTGATTTAGATTTTGATTTCTATTTTATAGTAATTGCTTTTTTTGGCAACCACCATAATTAGACACATCAAGGCCTTACCATATCTAGACAATTCCAATTCTGTATCGTATCTCATAAAACTCATCTCCGTCATCACACCAATCTGCCCACCCAGCATCTCTGACAGTGCATCACGCAGAGAATCCTTAAAGTCCACCATCTCACTATGCTCTCAGAAAATATATGTTCCCAATTACGTCTTTCTTCCCTGTCACACCTCCAATTACCTCTTTCTTCCCTGTCACACCTCCAACATTTGCTGTCTACCTGAGGAAAAATTCTCTGTAGTCTACTTGAGGTATAAAATATCTGTAAAACATTTCCAAGCAAAAATCCTGAATCTTCTAGATTTTGTTGCATATTTGGGAGACATACATATATCATCCCATTGTTTCTTTGTGAACTGTTTATCCATTCTCTCATTCGAATCCTTTCTAAACTCCTCTGATTGATTCTTTGACTTATCATGCAATATTTTATATGTTCTACTAATTATTCTTTTTTTAATGGCAGCTTCTGTTCTAGATTCTACTAATAAATGTCTACCAGTGCTGGTCTTTCATTTAGGACCCACCTATTTATTTCTCTTTGCATATACTCTGAAATCAATCCTTGATAGGGAAAGCAATCTGTAACCTGCAGTCCAAATAAATTCTTAGTGTTTTCCCATTCTATCATCTTTCCCTCTCCAGTTATTTGCTCTCAGTACCTTGGTTCCTTTGCCAGTTTTCTCTAATAAATTCCAGCTCCCTCTTGCCTATTGTCTTTATCGTGAATTGCAGTCATCCCTATCTGCAGAATCTCTTTTCACCATTCCCGTATTAGCTTAGTTCTTGGGATACTTTCTGCTACCTTATAGGTATAAGATTTTGTAGGATTATTGTTATACTCCTTAAAGGCCTGCATCCAAAATCCCAGTTTCTCCTGGTTTCTTGGGATTCCCCTGTTTCATCATCATCACCTTCCACTTTGAATTATAGTTTTCTGCTTGTGCTATGTATAGGAGCCTTAACTTTGTAACTCTGAAATACCCCTTCAAAATCAGATAATCCCAATCCATCCTGTTCTACTGGAAAACTCACTTTATCCCACTTGACTCTTACCATCTTCCCCTCCCTGATAAACTCTTTATTAATTCCTATCCACGACTTCTCCTCTAGTTGATAAAAATATGCCTGACCTGTGCATAAAACTAATGGGACTAAAAACATTTTAATTGCTTGTATCTTATTATCCATATAACAAAGCTTCCATTTCAGTTTTTGTATTATCTTTTGTTTAGTCAAGATCTTCCCACCTATCTTTACCTGCTACAGCAGAATCATTTTTAACCCATACACCTAAATACTTAATTTTATCATTTATTTTATTTTTTTTTATTTTTTTATTTTTATTTTACATTTGTTGACTGGGCTAGTCTAGCTGGATCATGTCCCCATAAATATGGATATTGCTGAACCAATTCACATGTGGGTATATAATTTACCGCTATTGCCTTTGTTTTAGCTTCATTCATTTTTGTGTTCTGAAAGGCCCCATTAGCCTGATGAGTCTGATATGTAAGGCTATGGAGCACATCATCAATGACCTTATAAATAAGGACATAGGGAATCTCCAAACTCTGGATCCCACGCAGTATGGGTTTGTGAAAGGTAGATTATGCCTGCTCAACCTGATAGACTTCGAGTCTGTCACCAGAGCTGTGGATGAGGGCAAGGTATTTTACACAGCCTACCTAGATCTTGTCAAGGCCTTCAACACCATCCCTCCCTCAGGAATCATAGATAGACTCACTAAACTAGGCATAAACCCCTGTGTAATAAGATGAGTTGCCAATTGGTGCACTGATAGAACCCACACTGTCAAAGTAGTGGACTCCAGATCTGACTACCAACCAGTTACAAGTGGTGTCCCACAGGGATCGGTCCTAGGTCCTCTCCTGTTTGGCATCTACTTCTCTGAATTTCAAGCCAACACAAAGGGACTCTGGCTGACCAAGTTCGCAGATGATTGCAAACTGGGAGCCATTATTGATTCTCCAACTGATGAAGACATTCTACAAAGGCTTCACTGACACCAGTGACTGGTGCCAGAACCATGGCCTTAAGCTCAATGCCAAAAAGTGCATTTTCATTCCCTTTGGGAAATATTCGGTGCCCATGAATTACCACATAGGCGGTAGACCATTAAACACTGAAGGTGTGATAAGAGACCTGGGGACACAGGTTGGCAGCAACCTCTACTTTTATAAACACATTGCCACTGTAGTCAGAAAGTCCTTCTATGTGGCACATCTCATTACAAAATGTTTCTCATCCAGGAAGAAAGAGGTCATAATCCCTCTATACTCGTCCCTCATTAGATCGATTATAGAATACAACACCCCATTTGGTATGTACCTCACTAGACACCTACAACAATTGGAAAGGCCACAAAAATACCTCACTAAGAGGATCTTAAGCCTTAGATGCATGCCTTATATGGACAGACTCAAAAAACTCCAGCTATACTCTGTCTCTTATCGCCTACTTAGAGGTGATCTCTGCTTGACCTACAAAGCCATGTCTGACCCAGAGCTGCTAAATATGCTACACCTAAAGAAATCCCAATCCCTCCATGCCACATGCTCCATTGACCTTAACCTCATTACCACAATTAACAGAACATGCTGGAGGGACAAGTTCCTAACCCAGAGACTTCCTATACTCTGGAACAAACTTCTCATTCACGTCAAGCAGAGCACTTCACCCTCTTTAAGAAAAATCTTGATGAGTGGGTGGGCAATAGGAAGTTCATCCCGGGGATCACTTCAGTAGCCTTGCTTGAGAGGGGTACCGGGAACTAACTTTGGGTGGCATGATGCCAGGGAATCTTCTTGGGCTAGGCTTATATAGGCTCCAGGGCCATTAGCCTAGTACACACCTATGAATCTATGAAAATATTTGAAACCATTTCAAAATGTTCCACAATGCTGTACGTCTCTTTCTGATTTTGTCAGATATAAAATAATATCATCTGCAAATACAGCCAGCTTTTCTTGACTACCATACCAATTACACCCTTATTTTCTTTGCCAATGGTTCTAAATATAATGCTAATAACAAAAGTGGAAAGTGGACACCCCTGCCCAGTTCCTCTGCTCAAGCAAAAATTATCAGAGAGGACTCACCCACTTTCATTTCACCTCCGAGCCCTCATATATGCTTCTAATCAACCTTCTAATTTTTTCAGGAAATGCAAATGCTCATAAAGTCCCAGCTTACTCTGTCAAATCCTGTATCTGAATCAAGACCCACCAACAACAATGATATTTTCTTACATTCTGCTTCACTCTGGATCATCAGTGTTCTGTTAATGTTGTTAAATGATTGCCCCCCCCCCTCCACAAAACCACATTGATCCATATCTATCAATTTTGGCATTACTTTTGCCATTGTTTTAACCATTATAGACATGAACACATTATAATCATGGTTTAGTGTTGAAGTGGACCTCTGTGAACATGGATTTTATGGATCTTTACCCTCTTTAGGTATTACAGCTACCACTGCTTTCTTCCAGGATGTTGGCACTTCTCCTCCTCTTAAATACTGTTAAACAAAACCTTCCAGATCTTTATCAGTTTTTTCCCTCCTAGCTTCCAAACTTCGATAGGAAAACCATCTATTCCTGGGGACTTTCTTGTAGATAGGTTATACATCACATTTCTTTTCCTCCTATCTTAGCCATTAGTAATTAAGCCTCATCTACCTCAAACCTTGCCATAATTAAATTCTTCAGTAAACATTTCCATTTGTATCTTTTCTTGATTTCCATATTTCTCTGCTTTATACAGACTTTCACAGAATTTCTGTAATATTTCTAATACCTCTACAGGATCTTGAAACCTTCCTTGTTATAGGCTCCCTAAGGTTGGCACTTTCTACTTTCTGCTGCCGGAGTAATTGTACTAAATGTTTTTGTGCTGTAGTTTTATCAAAAAACAGTTGCTTAGCAGCAATTTTTCTAAACTTGTGTATATTATCCAGGTACTTCTTTATTTTTTCTGCTTAGCATTCTGCAGCTGATCCTTTTCTTGTTCTGTGAAATTCCCCCTATTCTGCAATAATTTAACATTTGTCAGTCCCTCTAAATAATCCTTGTTACATCTTAACCATAGCTCCCTTTCTTTTAATTCCACTCTATTTTTAAACTCCACCTTAATTTTATCACGCTCCCTAATTATATTTTCAGAAGTAATTTCTATCCTCTCAAATGGTTTCTGAATATTCTCCACCAGTGACCCCCCCCCCCCCCATATTGGTGAGTACCAGGTCCAGGACATTTGAGCCCGTTCTAAGAGTTCAGACTAGCTGTTCCAGAGCACTTGAATTAACGAAGTCCAGGAACCTTAGGGCGATCACATTTCTGCTCATGTATGTTGTCCAATCTATGGAAGAATAGTTGAAATCTCCCATGACCAAAGCATTAGTGAGTGATTCTAGCAAGTCCAGGTAGTCAGTGTGTTTCTCTTGGTTCATGGTGAGAAACCTGTAGCTAGCAATGATGTGGTAGGGTGTTTTATCTATATTTAATTGTACCTGGAGTAGCTCTAGAAAGTCATATTGTTTAATCAGTCTCGAGGTGTATTTGAATTTAATGAAGATGGATACACCTCCACTGGTTCTTTCATGCTCATTTTGCAGTTTGAATGTGTGGAATGCCTTGTATGCTGGAGTGCTCTCTCCGGCCTTGAACCAAGTCTCAATGACTGCACAGATGTCAGCATTTTCCAAGGTGAGGAGTCCTTACAGGAAGTGCAGTTTTCTGTTCAGGCTCCTAGCATTAAGCAGCATAACCCTGAGTTTGTCTTGTATGGATTTCTTTATGTCGAGAATTTTTTGTTTCGACATTGCCTGAAAAAGGCACTATGGAGGAGGTAAACTTATTTGTCAGTATCTGAAAGTGTAGAGGAGATAGTTGAAGACCATCTCTGGCAAAGCAGCATGATCTATCAACCATGTCTTCCCCAGCTGAGAGATACTGGATCCCCTTGGACTGACACCAGACGCTAGGCCACTTGTTGAAGTCAATAATTTGTCTGTATTGTGGCATCATGCTACTTAGTGCTAGGGACATACCTGCATGGGACAGATAATCTGTCTCTCTTCATGTACTCCAGAGAGGTAGGTTTCAAGTCATTCACTCCAACATGTACTATGGCAGAATCCTAATGGTAATTGCTGTTGAGTGACTTGATTGCATCCATGATTTGATGGATTCTGGCACCTGACAGGCAGCTGTGACTTTCTCCTTATCCAGCCTGGTGAGGGGGACATCTGTGTGTTTTTACTATGGAATCGCCTAGGACCAGGACATTAGGTTTTGAGGTGTTTTGCCTTAGGGGCTTATGTGTTGAGACACTTGTATGTGTGTTGCTATGTGAAGTGGGGTCTGTTCCGTGTTCCAGTATGTGTGATCTGGTTGTGATTGGGAGGTCTCTAGTCCTTTGATAGGCTCTTAGTGAGTACCTTCACATAGGTGGGTCTATGTGACTTGACCTTGTCTTATCCGAGAGGAGAGAGGTGTGTGTTGATAACCTGCTCAATGTCTTGTTTATTGTTACATGACAGAATTTATTTCCAGTTCATGGTACAGTTACATCTCTCACATACTGTATTTGTTTGCTTTAGGAGCAAGTGGTTGTCAGTATACATGAGGCAATTACTACATTGCCCTAAGATGCACTTATCAATCAGGGTAGCTGGTGAAATGTTGGGAAACTAGGTGCCTACTTTAGCAGGTTAAACTATAAGTACTAGTTGGGGAGTGGGCAAGTTGGATTAGGTTTTGCTCTAGGACTAACTTGACTAACTAAACATGGTTTTTTTTTCTGTCGAGGATTAGGGATGAAGGAGTGTGGTGATGCTGCTCAGTGCTCAGCTGAGTTGCCTACAGTACAGCAGGGAAGCTTGGAAGGGTTCAACTGACAATGTCTAGAGAAAAAACTGTTTCTAGGAGTTTGCTACTACACGGGGCACCACTAACTCCCATTGTGCAGTGCGCAGCTATATATTAATGCAAGGCTTATATACAGGCAATAATAAACAGTTTTAAACTAGTCTGCCAATAGAAAATCACACAATGATCCTTCCTCTAGTAATGCCCAGCTCAGACAGGGATATATACACCCTCTTTTGCTGCAAGGGTGCAGGGGAGCCCTACTTAATGTAAAATGGCTGGACTTGAGTTCAAGTGTATAAAAAGCAGGCTAGATTCAGCAAGTCTGGATCTAGTCTATGCTATCTAAGCAATATCACAGCACAAAACAAGTGCAGATAATGAAGCAGGCACAGACAGAAAAAAAAAGTCAAAAAGGCACCACTTAATGCAATAAAACAGTTAAATGCAGTAGCTCAGCACACTTCTGGCACAAGAGTGCAGAAAAACATATTGTTAATGTAGAGTAGCTGGTTCAGGGCCCAAGAGTAACACCACACAGACTACCTACAACAGCCCTATAACTAACAGATACAATGCAATACAGTGCAATTAACTACTTAAAGCAGCATCAGACAGTACAGGTTTTTTTTTTTTTAAACAGCTGAAGTACAATCACAGTATATAAGACGTGCAAAACACAGTGCCCTTCTCTGTGTTTCCCAACACGGACAGACCAAGCAAACATCTACCACCACCAGACGAACAATCCCAGTCCTCCCAATGTAAAAGCACAGTAAAGGAGTGTCAGGAGAGAAATGCTACCACAAACAAACAATGATACAGATGTAGCAGTGTACTTTATTAAACAGCTTATAAAAGTATGATTATTCAATAAAAGTACTTTGCTTTGTATAAATATTCCAAGAACCAATCAACTGTACAGAATTTATAAAGGCATATATAATTCACTTTCATTGCTGACCCATTCAATATACTAGCCACAGTCTTTGAAGATACTTCTTGGGGGGGAGAAAGAACCCAAAACCAACTAAACCTGTGAGTCAATGACTCAGCTTCATAGCACTTTTTCACATGTACATAACTTTACATTGCCAAACGTGTGTGTGTGGTGTGTATCAAGATGTGCTAAGTGAGTTTCTGGTAAACTAGCAGTCCCAGTTTGGAATGCCACTTTTATTCCATAAGGAGAATTAACACTGTATTAGTCAAGGTTGATTTTAAATCAGAAGCATCTCTCCCACAACTATGTTACCCAAATATCTCTATCTAAATCAGGTTGGTAAAAACTTTTTACCAACATTGGAAGCTAATGCTAACTTTTGCCAATATGCCCAGTTCCATGGGTACACCAATCATTCGCAGAGTTGCACTAAAGTAAGAAACCATTCATCATTTATAATATCTTACAAACCTGAAGGTCATCCATAGTACTACAGAAACCCATACATGCCTAAAATGCTTATAAACATCATTAAAGTACCCACAGGCTTTCCCCACAAATCTCACACAGCAATTCCTTTCTTCTCTAGGCATATGTAGCAATGCATGCTTTCACATTACCATTTGATACTGCCAAGCACGTATATATTAGTGTACCCTCCTTTCTCATTTAAGCCAGTTTCACCAACCACACTGAAACTACCTAACCTGATATACTGTATACTCTCTCTCCCCCATCCCCATCACACAGCAGCAAATGCGCGCGCACACACACACACCCACTCCCACACAAAATTGCCATTTCAAATAGCAAAGCCTGAAGAGGAATGTAGTACCTGGTAACATAACAAGGAAACAGCTGTCATAGTCCCTTACAAAGCAAACAAATAAATGATATCTGTCTTCCTGTAAGGCAAGCAGTTATAAAGACTAGCATAGCTTTATGGCAATAAATTAGTCACCAAGAATAAATTTATTCCATGAGCATACCATTGAACCATTGGATTACCTAGAAAGAAAAAACAGTTATAAAGTTTGTAAAACATTCAGCTTTTACCACATATAATATACTTTTACTATACTCCTCCCTGTGGTCATGTGGGTTTCCTCCGGGTACTCCGTTTTCCTCCCATATCCCAAAGACGTGATGTAGGTGGATTGGACACTCTAAATTGGCCCTAGGTGTGAGTGTGTGCATGTGTGTGCCTTCTGTGGAAGGTTGGGTGCTGGGCTAGCAAATGTGAAAAGCAGAAACCTGATCTCACCGCAATGTAGTTAAAGTAATGAGCAGTTGCTGTTTAAAATACACTTCCCAAATGCACAGTTCAAAGAAATTGTCGGCAGCCGTAGCAAAAGTAAAACTCTTCTTTATTATGACTATAATTGAGAGGTAAGCGCTTTCGCGTGGTCACAGCCACGCTTCATCAGACGCTTCATTTGCTGGGCTAGCAACTCAACACTGTAAAACTCCACTGCCAATCATGAGCGGACAGTGATCTGCTGTGGCGACCCATAACCGGGAAAAAGCCGAAAGAAGAAGTATACTTTTACTATACTAACCAAAAGTTTTAGCTGGCAATATACTGACTTAAATACTTTTATATCTTTATAACTACATTCCGCAATACTGTTACAACAGCGTTTGCTTATCTCCAAGGCCAGTTTCAAACAATTGCAATCTATTCTCTTTAAAACAAAAAAGACAAACTCGTTTTGGAGTTTCGCAGTGTTGTTTCAACTGCATCCCATTATCTCCAAGGGGACCTTTCAGCTCTTAAATCTGCCCCGTGACTTTGTTGTAAACCATAATCTGACTTGGCTTCACTGACCAGCGCCATGATCTGTCCATCCAACAATCACCTATACTACCTTTCCTTCAGCTCAGAATCATCTGTCTCTTCTCAAGACTCCTGCATGTAATCACCACAGTCCTCTGTTTTTGTTCAATCTCATTTACACACAAATTAGTGTTTTTTATGCCTCCGTTAAAAGTTTGTCTCCATAGTAAAACAAAAAACTTGAAAATGGTATGTATTTCATGTTAAACAAAGTTCTTTTACTTTGTATTCATGTACTTCAAGTAATATTCAAAGAGATGCTTTATCTCATATTTGACAGACTTTTTCCAGGTAACAGAGCAAAGGCAAAAATGTGTTCCTTTAAGTACAATGATTTAAACCATTAACAAAATATACTGATGCCACCCAGTTACCACTCCCGATTTCAGTCATGAGACAAGTACGTATGCTTCTAATATTCTAAGCCTGCTTGTTGGCCAATCAGTCTACACTAACAGCTTGCCATTTAAAAAAATTTGCCATAGTACATCTTTTTATTTATTAGAACTGTAATCACTGCAAAATTTTCCCTCAGGGCCTGCCTTTTTCCTTGATTAACTTGAAGCCAGACATTGCCAACTTCTCTTGCACACTGCATTGTCTATCTTTCACCACCTTATTCTTTAACTGCAGAACTAGACTGGCGACTGTGTGCATGTAGGATATCTCATTAAGTTCGTTATCTCACATTTTGTCCTTAAATGGTTCCAATTTACCAATGCAGTTTTAAAAAATTTAGCTAGTACTTTCTTTAAGAAAAACCTCTATGTCCACAATAAGTCTGCTAATTCCCAAGTTTCATTTACACCAACTGCTTTCATCTTGGCGTCTACCATGTGCTTAGCAAACGGTTCATGTAATTCAACAATATTGGACTCCATTGCCAACATTTTCTTGCATTACTTTTGATTTTCATCATATATGCCAGGCAAGGTCACTCAAATGCTAATTTGATATCTCCTGCAATAAAAATCTGGGAATAGTGTGTTGATGACAACCCTCTGTTAAGAACTCTGAGGACATAATACTGCTCTGGAGGCCCTACTGGGAGAAAAGCATTATCTGGGTAAAGACACTACACAGAAAGGTAAGCAGGATGCTAAAGATGACTGGAGGAATGTCATGTGAAATCATTCTTTGAAAAATGGCCTCCTCTTCACTTAAGAAGTAAGACAAGGCAATATGATTTGGGTATACAAGGCAGTAACAGGAATATGTGGTGGGATCAGGTATGCTGGAAAGGAAAACTGGCCAGGTAGAGGGAGCTATGGCTACAAGAATAAGGAAACGCAGCTCATACTGGACATTAGGAGTTACTTATTTACTGAGGGGATTGGAGACGTGGAATGAGTTTAAAGAATGTATACTAGAAGACAAAACAGGATATTTACAATGCTTGAAATACGTGGAATGAAAAGATGGAACGAGAAGGAACAAGCATCCCTAAGACTGCAAAAGGATTACCACTTTTATTGCTAAACAGTGCCATCTGCATTCATAGATCACACAGTAAAAGAGGCGATTTATTATTTTTTCTGACTATAAGATAAAGTTGTTCAAAGGCATTGTGAAATGTATCTGAATTTTTTTTTTGTTATCGATGTTTATGCCTATTATTAGCATGCCCGATTTGGTATCTCCATCAGAAGTGCATTCCAGACATATACCTTCATACAGAAGCACATCAGACAATGCGATCCACACGGGATAGATGCTACCTCAGAGTAATTATCAAGAAACGGAACATAATGACAACTCCTGAAAAATTTTTGAAGAGTTAAAATTATTTTCCAATCCTGTGATTTTTCTAGCAATGAAATGTTGAATATGTTCAAGCTGTTTAATGTGGTTTGTAGGGCACCATTTTCTAAGTAAGGCATAAACTATACCCACTGACCTTTGATCTCTCATGGTAAATCAACAAACACAATGTTATTCTTTAATTCTATCAGTGGAATGTTCAAGGGAAACATTACAAGCACTAACCTTTAATGCACAAGTAACATTTTCAGCTGAGGACTGCTGTGTCATACTATAGTGGTAGATTCTGCTGAACTGGGTTTGCACAACTAAGCGTATATCCACACATGGCTAAGATCACCTTTACTTATTTTGGGCAGATAGACAGTGATAAAATGTCAGGTATAACTTACACCCAGAGGGGTCTAGGGTGAAAATTTAGTGTGTTTTAGATCTGAAAGACATAGTATCCAAGTATTTGGAGTGATATGTAAAATGCTTTATATAGGTGTGATATGAAGAGTTAGGTTTCAAGACACAGTTGCCAAAATGGTTAAAGTCTTCACCAACTATGCATAATGTTCAAGGTTCAATCCTGTCCTTTGGCTAAGGCCTGTGTGGAGTTTATATGTCCTCCGCGTGTCTCTGTGGGGTTCCCCCCACCTCCCCACCCAAAAAAAAGCAAGCTGGGGTTTTCCATGTCAACCCCCTCCCCCCAAAAAAAAATTGCATGCAGTTGTGGACAGCATTAGCATTAGGCAGCAGCTTTGTTGCACATGTATCCTCTATAAAGGAGAACATGGATCACAGACCACATGCTGTGTCAGAGCTAATTACTCAATGATGTAAAACTGTCTTTAGGTAACTGGTCATGTTGACTAATGTCACCATAAATGGACATGGGTATTTGGCAGTGATAGGCGAGTTGAGCACAAAGCCTACTCAGAACAATGCAAGAGATCCATGCTAATGGTGGGAGAGGTCTACATGCCTCTATCCAACAGTGTGTGACCACCATAAAAGACTAGCAACCCTGGGTTAATAAACTACTGCTCAGCCAATACCCATTTGCCTTGCTTGGGTTACCTTGGATACTTCTGTTGAGCAAAAACTGGGCATAAAACCAATCTATCTGCCAAACATGAACTAAGGATTGCTACACTCAGTATCCATTAACTAGTACCCCCCCCCCATCAGCTACTTGTATTGGCAAACCAACCAAGTGGCCATAAACACACCCCCTCTATCCTTTCCCAGCTCTTCAATGGAGGAGCACAAAAAAGTCCATGACCAGATATCTGGGGATTCTAAAATCAGAAGCCCATTGGCTCTCATATCTGCATACTGCCCCAACCTTCCTTCCTCAATACTTTAAGTGCTTAGGTTTTAGTTTAAAAAAATTATTTTTACTTTTAAGCTGTACAATGCAGTAAGCAGTTGCTACAGTTTAGACCACACACAGAGTGCTACTGTGCTCAGGTTTGCCCACAAATGCAATACATATGCACTAAAAAAGTGAAATTAGGATTGGCCGACCATCCCCCTAACACTTTGCTTCCAGGGGAAGTGGTCTCCTTCACCCCACATATGCTACTGTATGCATTTGATATTATTTCAGGATTCTGAGTTGCAGTCTTTTGAGCTTCAACCTTCTGTGGATTTCAGAGTTTTGGTTCTACTCTTATAATTTTCACTCATTAAAGCTTCACTTTTATGAAAATAAGGTATTCTTTATGTAGTCCTACTGAAAGGCAAGTGGGTGTTCATACATTTAAGCCATGAGAGGATACACTGAAATATCCACTACACCAGCAACTAAGCAGCTTCTACAAGAAAAACATTTCACTCCTATCAGTTCTGAGTCCATTTATTATCCCCACTGAAGACTGTCTAGCTCAGAGGCAATAGCCAACCAAAGTGGACAAACTCCAGGCAACCATGAAGGTGTTCATGCCCCACACTTGCATCCACCAATACAATCTATGAGGGCATGTTTTAAGTTCTGTATCCATCCCTGTTGATCAGCATGGGCACTCACAGCACTGCAAAGCCCACTGCTATTACTTGTTCCCACCTCTGTACAGGTTTGGTAGCACCAAGCCCATATCCATAGCTCATGGCTGCAGCTTTGGCACCTGCAAGTCTCTATTTGCATGATGACCAGCTATGAACTGGACCACCCCACCTTCCTCTCCAAGATGGGTGAAACGCATTTGGCCTCTTACACCATCCCTCTGCCACCAAGCTCCTCCTGTACCTGAAAAACTATTTGAACTCAAGCTGTCTTGGTTGGAGTCAGGGATTTTACATCTATGCCATGGAACCAGGTTTTGCAGCATTTCGGTTTTATGAAGTTGTAGGTTTCAGATGTTTGAAATCTCAAAATAGTGAGTATGAGTATTATTATTCAGTTATAAATCTGAACTAAATATCAAGCAAATGAAAACACAAGCTTCAGATCCACAATTTATGAATGATTACAAATGTGCCAACATCAATCAGGAAAAGTTTTTTTTTTTTTTTTTATTCTTGTACGGAATAGCATGAAATAATATTCCCTAAAGGCAATTAAAGGAGATACCATGGTATCGGAGTGGCAAACAAGCCCATTTTGCACAAAAACATGAACTTAACAATGCAAAAAATATTCCAAGAGAGAAATATAGAAAATAACATGAAATATTTCTGTTTTGCTTCATAAGACATTCAGTATGCAAACCCGTATCCACACTTAAACATTTCTATTATTACTACTGTCTGAAATGCAAGTTCATGCAGGCTTTAATTATAAAGTAGTTATAAACATGCTTTGATAAGGTCATCATGGGAGATTTACAAATTGACCCTTGAGGGCACACAGGTGCTCTAGCTCAACAACTTCGGAATGCACAATGACCCTTTTCTTATTTTTTTACAAATCTTGACTAATGTGATATCATCTCATCTTCCTCCGAGATTCTCCCAAAAGGGCTACAGTGGCCTCATTTCCATATTTCATGTTGCATGGCCCAGCGTGATTTTTCCACACATAGCAAGACAATCGCATAAAACAAAACTTCTGCTTATCTAACAGCTTCAATGATACACAATACACTTGGGTAACTCTCCACAAGTAACTTGCACAACAAACAGAGGTACAGACCTCACTTTTTCCTCTTGTCTATTTACATTTACTCTCCTGACCAAGTTCAGACTTTCCTTTCGTGTTCAGTACCTAAATGGATTTTAAAGTTATGTTTGCTACACTGAGCTCAGTATCCCCATTATATCTTTACACTGAACTGTATGCAGCATCTATCACATGTATCAATTGTCCTGAGGTGACAGGAGATAAAAATCACTCCAGCATCTACTCTTACTATTCGATCAAACAAATCATAGTTTCCTGCTGTACTGCAAGCTGTACTTCACAGTGTTTAGTGTAATTTTACTCTATAAGGAGTTTTAGGATCATTGTGGCCATTCCTGATGCACTTCTACTTGTCACAGTCTCATGATTTACTAAAAAAAATAATTATCACCATGGGGAATTATAACCCCTCCCTCAGTGTTAGCATAGCTAAGATTCATAAATTGCAGTTAACACAATTTAAAATTCTCATTGCTTTAAATGCCAACATTCCAAGCTTCAGTTTGTTTATCTAGGTTGCATAGTAGCTCAATTAAAAGGTTTCTGTCTTGTATCTCCATAGTCAGTGGTTGGGTTAATTTCGGACTTTCACTTACTTTCTGCATGCACACAGTTTGCATTTTCTCTGATGTATGCACAGATTTTTTTCTGTTTATTCCATTTCTTTCCCCATGTCCCAAAATATGCTGACTAAACTATCACTATATTTTGCACTAAATCCTCCCAGAGCTGTTGCTCATTCAGGTTTGCAATGAACCAGTTTGATTACTCTGCAAACAGATTTAATTTTAAAGTTACATTTTATGAACAAAGTGCACAGGTTTCCTCATTACACTCTTTCTCCTGCTGATCCACATTTATACTCATGACCAAGTTCATTAACCCACTGTGCCCTCCCAATAAATTGAAGTGTATGCAGTCATCTATCACATGCACTATTTGTTCTGCATATTTTATGTTTTAAACTCCAAAACATTTTTAATAAGTCACTACTAACATTAGATCTGATTCTGACTGATGCTTTCTCCCTGGGGTATACTCAGGACCTGTCATTTTTCAGGGTGGGTCTTATCTCCTCAAATGGGAAGACGTTTTAGCTATGAATACCCCCACAACCACTGAGTGGCATGGAGATGCGAGAAGCATTACACTGCACCCGTCAGGGAAGCGAAGAGTGTTCTGATCCTTACACACACAGCCAAACTTGTTGAATAATGTCACAAGTGGATATTCAGTAACACCATGAGGGAGCTACGCCTACCTATGTGGTGATGTGCCCCAGTTTTGCCTAACAATATAACAATCCAGCAACTGCTTCTGTCATGGCTGTGGTCTTGCCACTAGAGCTCATGACTTGGGCAAACCCCCTACATGTCCCCTTAGATAAGAAGACATTGTCTTGTCATTTATCTTTCCCCCTATATTCATCTCCTCTAATGCCTAGGTCACTAATCAACCCTGGGTCATCTGGGGTGCAGTCAGGGCTTCATAATGTCTGCACCACATAGTTGACGCTTCCATCTGCAACCATGATAAGAGGGATACATAAATAACTATACAAAAGGGGAATAAATAAATGACTCAAAACTCTTCACAAATATTTAAAATATTCTATTTGTAAGAATATGAAAAGCTGACACTTATATTTGTGCTAATTCTTGATGATCTCCCTTGGAGTAAAATTTTCACTTTTAGAAAGGTTATTTTCAATGTAAGTATTATCTATATGTAGTGCACCTCATGGGTTATCACAAATAAACTTCTGTTCTATTATAGGTCCTCTTGGAAAATGGTCAGTAAATGTAGAAATAAGAGTCCACAGGCCAGTCATGTTCAATAATAAGAGGCTTTAGGAGTAAAGCAGCACAAAGGCCAGTAAATGGACAAGTGGGAGGCACCTGTAGACAAATGCAGCCTTTCGCTGCCCCATAATCAAACTGCACATTCCATTGTTGGGGATGAACTGACTAAGGACAGAAAGGTTCAACACACATGAGTGTCTTAGCACGACTCTATCAAAATACTGAACTCTGCATTTTCAGAAAGAATGTGAGAAAACTCATCTGCATTGGAAAGTTGGAGGTTGATAAGGTATAATGAAAGTATGATCAACTGCAAGTCTTAAAAGAACCCGTGGCGAGCGCAGAAGAGTTATAATGAACAAATGCAGAGTGAGAAAGTTAGCCAAGATACCCGTCAACACTAGATAAAATGAAATGCAGAAATAAACAGATGGGACAGATGAAAATCTTTATCACTACTCTACCTTCGCATCTCTAGTGTTAAAACTGTTTTCATAGTCAAAAACTAATAATATCTTAAAGCTGTGTATTCAAGCAGGCAGTGTCTGCATCTGGCAGGAATGTTTTATATCTGCTAGACTGACAAAACATGACTAATTCCATCAAATCTGTCAGGTACTATAAATGAAAGTTAATAAAAAAATGTTATTTTCTGTTATGTTATTGCCATCTAGTGGTTAAATGAAAGATTTAACAGTTTATTTTGATCTTTTTTCCATGGGAACAAAATAAAAGTTTTTACATTTTCATGGGGTATCATTACGCTATACGTGAAATCAGTACAACTCCATGCTTTTCCCACCATGCTTGCTGTGCAGCTGAGATCACAACTATCAATAAAAGTCATGTCCATGTGTTTGTGAAAAATATAATGCATAAAACATTACAGTTTAACAAAAGCTGAGGTGAAGCAATCATATGTACAAACAATATGCATCTGTGTTTTCAGTGCTGTTCAGACAATGTGATGTAACTCACAGAAAGTAAGAGGACTTGATTTGTAACATACCATACATCCTGTTAGGTGTTCCTAGTACATTTATACCGCTCACAAACTGAGGAATGATCAGTCTCTGATGCCACTCCCCGACAGCAAATACTAATGAAGTGTTAGTTATGCCTCTCCTAGTGGTGGTGAACTTGATTTTAAGTTAAACTATCATTGAGCAGCATTTCATATCGAAGTTGAACCCCAAAACTTTAATAATATTAAGAGATGAAAAGTCTGTCTTATCTCTAACAGAGTAGACTGCTGCACTCCAGGCAGGCCCACCAAGGGTACAGCAATCCTTCTCTCCTAATTAAAGCTTGATAATACCTCATCCTGTACTTCAAAGGTTGCCACTAGAAGGGAATACACCTGGATAATAGTAAATTCAGGGGGAACAAGAGAAGGTGACTATGGCTCAGATTTTCATTTGCATCCTGTACAATTCATTTGTCATCTTACCCCTCAGGAGTTCCTGTATACAGAAACTCATCATACAACACAAGAAGCAGAATTCAAGTCTGCGCGTCAGATACTAACTAGGCAGAAGTACTTCCCACCAACTCTCACAACTAGAATTCTTATTCAATATCTGAATCATTTAATGTTTACTGACAATTTCATTTTAATTGCAACCAATGAAGCCAAGTGCAAGAGATGCAGATACTTGCTTAAACTATATACAAAGCTTTCCGCATGTAAAATGGTTAGTTATTACCCCTTCAATTCCCACAGAAATTATGGCAAGGTAGTACCCTGTTCACCTCCAAATCCTACTGTTCATTTGGCACGTGCTTTGAAACACCTAACCACACAGAGAGAGAGTCACGTGGCACCAGTCACAAAGAAACAAATTAAGAACTCAAATACTAAAGTTGTCCTTCAAATCAAAACAGATCATTCTAAAAAAGTACTTCTGATTGGTGGCAGTATGATTACATACAATGATTGTCCATTCACAAAGCTGAATGAAACAGTTACAGTGTTTTGCCTCCCTGGTGCTACAATTAGGATGGTCATGAAGGGCATTAAGCATATCCGGGATCCTCGTAATGCTTTTGACTTTGCAATTGTGTACACTGAAATCCATGACGCTGCACATTTCTCTCACAGTAATGCAGGAGGATATGGCTGATATTGCCAATCCATTTATCCAGGCGTGTGTTTCTTCCTTCACTGAGATGGCCCCTAAAGTACATGAGAAATAAAAAAGAAAAAGAAAAAAAAAGGAGTACTGGCTTTAACTCTTAGCTTAGATCATTATGTTGATTTATGAGGATTCAGTGTCTCTCTACTTTTTAAGGATATGTGTGAGGTCCAGACCAGCTTGGCAAAGAATGGGATAGTCTCTTTGCAAGGTCCTCAAGGCAAGAGTACTTCTCCCACGAGTACCTTTTTAGGCAGAGCCAGATTAATGGGTATTCCAAGCTAAAATCTGCATTTTTCAAAAGGGTGAAGGTGGGATTCATCAATGCCATTTGTCTAAATACCAAAAAAAAAAAAAAAAAAAAAAAAAAAAAAAATTGCCTGCAGGCTTATCTTGCTTTTGAGAGAATCTGGATATCTGCTATCACAGTGACATGGCTCAAAGGCCAATTCTGCATTCCAAAAGTATATGGTTACAGCTGTTTCCACTCAGTCCGATGCACCACAAACTCCATTTTGTAACCCTATTCACCACACCTTAAAAACAAGGCTGTTACTTTCATAAATTTAAAACCATCCTGATAACTTAGAAGGCTTTCTACCCTGTGATCTTATATATTTCTCCATTGGCTGTGAGAACTCTGCTTCAATTAATACTTGGACACAAAAGCTATTAGACTTCAATCATAAGCTCTAGCAATCTTGGATAAATTGTTCAGTTGTCAATAGGAAGAAAAAACAAATTACATATTTCAAGGGATGCAGAAACATTATTTACAAGTCATACAGTCTGGTAGGTGACCAAATCCACAGGTATCTGGTAGGGTATGGCAGTTGGCATGCCATGTACTCTAACCATGCTGGCCATGTGATCCCTACTCATTCACCACTCATAGGTCAGGTGAATGAGTCAGTGCCTTCATCTGCATGGTCAATGCATGTGTGTCCAAAGGTAGGTATTGCTGTGGGCAGTGGGTCTTACTAGTAACTATAACATACTATAATTTCTGAAAATATTTTCCTGTGACATCTTTATGTAGATATACCACTACAGATATGTAAATATCTCTTCAGATGTTGGAGTTAGTCTTATATGCAAAGCCATGAAAAGAATTACTGTGGACCTGAGAAACAAAAACATAGGAAATCTTCAAACACTGGACTCATCCCAGTTTGGTTTCATCAAAGTCAGATCATTCCTACTAAACTTGGTGCACTTCTTTGAGAAGGTCATTAGAGCCATGGTCAAGGACAAAACAGTACATACTGCCTACCTTGACCTGGCAAAGGCATTTGACACAACACCTCACTTTGGTTTTATAGACAAAATCACAAATGTAAGCATAAATCACTATGTCACCTGATAAATAGCCAAGTGGCACACAGATAGGACATATAAAACTAAAGGGGGGAAATCTTCCTCCTCCAAGAGGCCTGTTACTAGTGGTGTCCCACAGGGCTCAGTACTAGGACCTCTCCTGTTTGGAATATACTTCTCTAAAGTCAAGGCAAATGTAGTGGGACTTTGGCTTAACAGATTTGCTGACAACTGCAAACTGGGTGCAATCACCGATTCCCCCAAAGATGTAGATATCCTCCAGGAGGCTCTGACACAGACAAATAATGGCATAAAACACAATGCAAAAAAGCATAGTTATACTTTTTGGGAAGACGACCACCCCTGCAAAGTACAGCATTGATAACAATCCCCTAAGAGTAGACCCAGTGATAAGGGGACTTGGGAAATCAATTTGACAGTAACCTGAACTTTGATCACCATGTGTCCATGGTGGTGAGAAAATCCTTCTACGTGGTGTAACCTATAAGTAAGGGCATGGCACCTAGACTGAAGGTGATCATGGTCCTACTATATTCATCCCTCGTTAAACTAATAATAAGGTACAACGCATCATTCGGCATGTATCTGGACAGGCATTTGTAACAGCTGGAGTGGCCAGAAAGCTTCCTCACTAAAAGAATATAGAGAGCAAATGATATGTCCTATGCAGACCACATTAAAGCCCTTTCCCTGTACTGTCTCTTACAGACTGCTGAGGGGCGATCGATGCCCAATATACATGGTACTCTCCGTTTCAGCCCTGATGAATATGCTACACATTCACAAAACATGATCTAAGGATCTAAACCTCATCTGTGACATAAACAAAACAAGTTGGAGGGACAGGTATGTTTCTCAGAGATTACCCCTTCTCTGGGACAGACTCCCCATTCATGTGAAACAGAGTTCTTCCCTAAGTCTATTCAAATGCAATTTGGACCAATGGATGTGAATTCACAAAATCACTCCTGGATTGTCTCCTGAGCACCTTATGGACAGGGGCAGTTTGGAGATGCCTAAGGCACAAGAACATATTAAAGCCCTTCTAGCCTGTGGGTATTGATAATTGAAAAAACTGAGGCATGAATGGCTATGATTAAAATGGCTCTAGGGCCATTAGCTTAGTAATCTCCTACTATCCTATGATACAGCTTTGAAAGAGGAGCTATTTCACTTAAATTGGCTAAGGAGCTGAAAAAAGCAGTAAAGAATATGAAAATTTAATTGAAGTATGTGTCCTTCAACTGCCATTGCATTTAAACATTACATTACCCTAAAATGCACCTGTAAAGCATAGTTACTCGTGTACTTTCTCTGACATCTTCTTTACACTGGCACAAAAGATAAAAGATAAAGGTATTCCAGAAGTCAGTGTAGTGGTACCCACACTGCTCACTAGAGCATGCGATGCCAGTTGTAGCAGTCATTATCCTAAGAAGACTGAGCCAGGCATCCACCTTTTATTGGGGACCCTCATAAGACAGTTGCTCCAGGTGGTCACTGTACATTTTGTACAGAAATACTTCGTATTCTTTAGAATAAAACCTGGGATCCTTGTCACCATGAGTGCCTTCAGAAGACATGACCACTTTATAGGTCACAGTTCAGAGAAATATGATAGCTCATTCACACAGACAAATGTTGCTGCTGCCAGCATATGATGCACAACACTGGGCACTAAGGTAGCAGATCATATCACCCTGCCACCATCCAAAGGTGTGGACACTCATGATATGACAGTATGGTGATGTGTGAAAAATACAATGAGATGATTGTGTATTGCCACAACCACTTCTATTTTTGCTCTTTAGCACCTCTGTTGGTCAGAGAAACATATTACATATACCCATGTGCCCTCCAAATAAGGGAATAATGGAGTCAGTCAGTGGCCCACCCACCCCCATGCATATTGTACTTAGCAGTCACTCATGTGAGTGCACAGACAAGGATGATCTTCATGAAGCAGCCTTAAGTAGGTGCAAAATGCAAAAAAAGTGAGATCCAGAGACATTTACTTGAATCTAGTTAATTAACATAATTGCTGGGGTTAGTAAAATCTCCCTTCCACTCTCACACTTGAGCGAACCAACTCCCTCCAGCTGCCTCACTCTAGAGTAAGTTACTGTGCACTTAGTTCTCCTGCATATTCCTGTTGCACAAGTGCTAGGAAAAGCTCACTGATAAAGGAATTCCCACAGCTAAAGTTTCTTCAAATTACTAAGAGCAATACAAGAACTGCGGTGGTGTTGCTGCGGTAGCGTTGTTGCCTCACAGTAAGACGTTGTCCTGTTTGATTCTCAGCTAGAGTGTCTTCTGTGTGGAGATATGCGTGAATGGGCGTACCTTCGTTGAAGGTTGTATGTCAGGACCGGCAACTCGGCACATAAAAATCTACTGCCAGTCATTAGCAGACAGGAGTTCCGCTGTGGTGAACCCTAACCGGGAAAAGCCAAAAGACACAACAACAACAACAACTAAGAGCAATACAAGGAAGACTCCTTCAGTTAAAACTAATGCAAAGACAAGAACCAATAATCAAATAAAATTGCAGAAATATCTTTAGAACTGAAAACACATTTTCTATGATTTTGCAATAAAGTAGTCTCTACTGTAAAGCTGAAACTTCTGAAGGCTGCCCCCAGCCCCATAACACTGACATTCATATTGCCTTATCTGAATATAATTCAACACTTTAACAAATTCTACTTAAAAAGAGCAAAAACAGCCCTGTTAAAAGCTGCTCCCTCAGTCATGATCTTCTATTGAGACTTTCTAAACTGCAAAAAACAATACTGAAGCAGTGACTGGCCTCCAACTAAGGGATATATTTTAGACAGCAGCCATTGGGTAGACTTAGCAAACCTCAAAAAACACTGTTTCCATAAAAGTAAAAGCTGTGACTCACCTCAAGCAGTCAGTCTCTCTCTCACTTTCTCTCTGCCTATTCTACCCCATAGTTTGTTTTGAATGGAAAATCAATTGAGGATGGAGCAAATACATTGCATTGCATTACATTGCATTATATTACCTAACTGCCCCACCCTCTAGTATAGCTGGGGTGGCTAAGTTTTTAAAATCACTTTTCCACTTCCAGATCCAAGTGAATCCATCTCAACCCCTTTACCTTACTCTATAGTAAGGTAAAATATATTTTTATATAGTTTCTTAACAGTTTGTTATTGCTTTCTGAATCAACCTTGTACAAAGAATAATTGCAAATAAGCTTCTAGTGTGTTAATATCTCGTTAAGCATTGTGTTTCTGCTCACATCCTATAGTAAATGTACTAACACGTTTCTCTTAGTTTCTGCTGGAGGATTCAGCTTTTGTAACTGAGTCTATGTTTATGAACAGCACAGTTACTAGCTAGCATAGTTAATTGTTAATAATCTGAGTTAGTTTTGGATGAGAAAAGAGCATAGTCATTGCCTAGAGTTTTAGTAGTATTTATTGATATTCAAGCTTCTTATTCTACAGTTAAGTATATGCACTGCTTAGATTTCACATTTGCAGACCGTATTTTGAGGAGCAGAGAGTGGGAATTAACTGAGACTGGTGTTCTACTGGTCTTGCTATAATCTGAAAATCTGCATCTCAGTAATCCCAAACCAGCACACCAAGAAAAATCTCTTAACAGCTGTTTTATTTTCTAGTTTAAATACTGGGAAGCACAAATGCATAACAGTGAAATATAGTGCAATACTTATGCTGGCAAGATACTTTTTAATGTTTCTGAACAGCAGAGCATAAATGAGCAGTGTTTCCGCTATCCCACTCCAACCACCCAACAATCCTAATTTATTTTAATGTATCTTTCTACCAATGTACTGAGCACATAGCTGCCCTGCAGATTCCTGCTGCACAAGTGCTAGGAAAAGTTCAATATTAAAGAACTTCCACAAATGAAATTCCCTCAAGTTTACAAAAAGCAATAAAAGGAAGACACTATCAGTTAAAACTAATGCAACACAATAACCGAGAATCAAATGAAACTGCAAAAGTATCTTCAAGGCTGCCAACACTTTTTCCTCCTATCCTGTGTGCTGCATATTTTAAGGTTGTACTATTCCTGAGTACAACACAATATGTGTACTATCCTGCATGCCACATAAGGTAATGTTGTTCTATTCCAACTTATTACATACACATAGTGTAATTGTATACTATCCTGCATACTGTATGAGGTAAAGTTGTACTGTTCCTACATATTATATACTGGAGAGTGGACACTGTGTTATATAAGGCAAGAGGTTGTACTGTTCCTAATTATTTTATAGCTCAGAGTGGACACTGAAGCATAAAGTAAGGTTGTACTGTTCCTACTTATAACAAAGTGTAGAGTGGACACTATGCTGCACAAGGTAAGGTTATATTGATGTCCTTACATTCACCGCTGCAGAATTCATAACTTATGGGATTCCCTGCCATGGAAGCCCGTCGTCTGGCCAGTCTGCCAAAGCCTACCATTGTTTTAAGGTATGATGAATGTCACCTAAACTCTCCTCATGTAGTGTAGGGCATAAAGGATATGTTCAGGTGTACCATCTTCAGAACTTCTTTACCTCCAGTTCGAATGGTGTTTTTAACCGTCGGTCTGTTTGCCTCTGTCCATTTTCTGCCGTTTTTTCTGTATGTTTGTATTCCGGTGATTATTCCTATTTGCTGAAGTCCTCACCATTGCAGATAAATACCCATTTGTGGTTTTGCTCTTTTTTTTGATATATTTGTGCTGTATGGGGTTAGTGTCATCAAGGAAGGGTAATATCCAGTGTGGGAGATTGATTACCCATAAATACCAGCATGATAAGTGCCTTTTTTTCCTAGGAGCTCCTCACGACCATACGTCTTGCAAAATTTGTCAGGCTTTCTTCCCTTTCATTGTATCTTGAGAACCAGTGCTTTAAGCTTCTTGCTAAAGATACTATGGATGGAACCGTCCCGAGGGTCAGCTGTCAGGGAAGAAGAAGGTGAAAAAGGTAAGACCCAAATCTTCCACTGTCCAGCCTCTGCCAGGTGTTTCTCCCGAGGTTGTTACAAACTTGGAGTTTCGCCTGGCTGTGTTGCTGGAGTTCTCCGCCATGTCTGCACTGGGGGCCAGTGAGGATCTGGCAGGCAGCACATCTGATGAGGCTTTGCAGGCATCTGTTTTGGACATTCAGGCGGAACCATGGTTGATTGTTTCCAAGGGGTCTAGGGGGTCAGTAGATTCTTGTTACAGAAGAAGTTCCTACTATGGTTGTAGAATGCCATCCTGAGTCAGAGCCTTCACAGTTGTCTAGGGTGGACATTCCCTTAAAAAAGAAGCAGAAAACTAAACATGTTTCTTCTGTTCCAAGGGATCCACAAAATTAGTGGCAGTCCTTTACTCAGGGGTAATTTAATGCTTTACTGTCATTAAGACCTCCTCAAGGGGGTTTGGTTCCTGCTTCTCCTTGGTCTTCTTCTACACTTACAAGGCCTAGGGAATTGAATTCTTCTGAGGAAGAGTTGGCTTCTAATGAAGAATCCCTTACTTATTCTACCCAGATTTCTTCTTCTTTAGACTACGGGTCTGAGAAGGAGGAATCTAATAGTCCAGATACTCTTTCTGAGGAAATTTCCTTTGAGGACACAATCTCTAGGATGATGGAATTTTTTTAAGTGGGATTGTGCTCAGGTCTCTGATATCCATAAGAGGTACTATGAGTTACTGCAGATGGAATCTCCTAAACCTGTGGCCACTCCTCATTGTTTTGGCTGCTTTACTGGATGTTTTTTTCCAATGCCTCTAAAGCAACTGATTCTCTGACCCCTGCTCCTAAGAAGTATGATAGGTTTTATAGTGTACCTAAGTATTGTTCCTTTTTGTTCAAATGTCCTGCTTCTAACCCTCTGTGGTGTCTGTAGCCTCTGATAAGCCATCTTAATTGCTTCCTTCATCCAAGTTACTGCCTTCTGACAAGGACAGCAGAACCATGAACAGGTTAGGTAATGAGGTTTATACTTCGGCTACCTAGCTTTTAGGGCTATTAATTATCAGACCGATATATCTGGGTATGTGTTGGCTCTTCTTTCTCAGGCTTGTCAGCTTTTTTATGATCTTCCAGACTCTGAGAGTAAGTCTTCTGCTCTTTCCTTGCTAGGGACTTCCTATCAAGTAGTTCATCATTCTATCAAATGTAGTTATGATGCAGCAGATGCCTCTTCATGGGATGTTGCTTTTGGTTCAGTAATAAGGAGGCATTCTTGGCTTAGGCTTCAACCTTTACCTGATTATATTAAGGATAAGTTGATGGATGCTCCTCTAGATAAAAAAACTTTTGTTTGGGGAAGCAGCTGCTGGTTTGTTTAAGTCCCCCCATGACAAGGGGAAGGTCTTACACGTACTTAAATGTGTTTGTTTCTCCTGTGCCTAAATTTCAGAGGAACTTTGTTCGTAGGTGATCTCACCCTCATGCTAAAGGTAAAAAGGGTGCTAAATGGGCTCCTCCTGCTAAGGCCACTCAGACTGCAGGGATTCTTAAGCCTTCCTTTCCTGACAAACCAGGTGCTTTCTGACTGTCCACCTGTTCCCAGCCACATTCCTCTTTCTCTTCACCTTTCTCTTTCTCTACCTATTTGGCTTTGAATCACGCAGGATTCTTGGGTTCTGTCAGTTATTCATCAGGGGTACTTAATGATGTGGATTTCCCGTCCTTTTATGGGCATTCCTCAACCTCCTCAAGAACAGCTTTCTTTTTTCCCAGAGGTTCTTTGAGATCTCTTGTCTCGTCTCAGGGTGCTATTCAAGAGGTGCCTGTGTCCCAAAGAGGGAAGGGGTTTTATTCAAGAATGTTTCTAGTGTCCAGAAAAGAGAGTACATGGAGACTGATTCTAGACCTCTCTCACATTTAAACACTGTTCTGAAGGTGCTTTCATTTTGGATGTTGTCCCTTCAGACTCTGTTTCCTCTCTTGCTCCTTCAGGCCCTTCTGGTGTCTCTGGATCTCAAGGACGCTTATCTGCATATTCTGATCCATCCTCTTTTCAGGAAGTTTTTACATTTTTCTGTTGCTTCCTGGCATTTTCAGTTCTGTGCTTTGCCCTTTGGTCTTTCTACTGCCCCCAAGGGTGTTCACCAAATGCCTCACTCCTGTGCTGGCTTTTTGCAGGCTTCAAGGGATCCAAATATTTCCTTACTTGGATGACCTGCTGTTTCAGGCATCCTTTTCAGAGGTCCTTTTGCAAAATCTTCATTTTGCCATTTCTCATCTTCAGAGCCTGGGGTTCACGATAAACTTCAAAAAGTCTTCCCTGGCTCCTTCTCAGGATCATGTCTTTCTGGGTCGCAGGATTCAGACTGTGCCAATGCTGGCATTCCTGCCTCCTCCAAAGGTCTTAACTCTCATTTCTTACTTTCAAACTCTTCTTCCCCTGGCCTCCATTACAGCCAAGGAGTTTCTGAGAGCTCTGGATTTCATGGCTTCCACCATTCTGATGCTCCCCTCTGGTCAAACTCCACATGAGGAAGTTCCAGTGGTTTCTGAAGTCAGTGTGGCTTCAACATGCGCATCCTCTAGACTTTACAGTTCCTGTTCTTCCTTGTCTCAAGAAGGAACTTCTATGGTGGATTCAGCAGTTGTCTCTGAATCCAGAGCTCCCTTTTCATCCTTGTCTTCCATCTCAGGATCTGTTCACAAATGCTTCAGTGTGGGATGGGGAAGTACAGGAAGTGTGGTTACCTTATCAGCAGAAGGAGCATATCAACATCAAAGAGATGAGAGCTCTTATGCTGATTCTTCAGGCCTTTCATCCTCTTTTCTCTCTGGAGCCTCTCAAGATATTCACAGACAATGCCACCGTTATGTGGTATATTAACAAATGGGGGAGAAAGATCTTACCTTCTTTGCCGGCTGACACTTCTTGTCTAAGATTGGTTGTCAAGTTTCAAGTGACTCTTCAGGCAGCTTAATTCCTTCAGATCAGAACATTGTGGCAGACACTCTAAGCAGGTCCTTCACTCAATCCCATGAATGGATGCTTCACAGGGATGTGTTTCTAGACATTGTTCACCAGTGGGATACTCCTCAAGTAGATCTCTTTGCCTCCCCTCTAAATAGACAAGTTCCTCAGTTTTGTGCCAGAGTCCCAGGCCCTCTGGTGTGGAAGGGGGATGCCCTCTCATTTTCTTGGAAGGAGATGTTTCTTTATGGATTCCTTCCCCTTCCTCTCATATCAAGAGTCCTGTTCAAAATTCAACAGGATCTTGTTGGTGACCCACTTTTAGCTGCAACAGCACTGGTTCCCAATACATCTGCATTTAGCCAAGGGCAATCATCACAAGTTACCTCTCACGGTGGATCTACTCACACAAGACAAGGGATCTCTCATCCATCCCTACCTGTCCACACTTCAGCTGATACTGTGGGTAATAGGCTTTTGATTCCTCATAGACACCTTTTTTCTGAGGACGTGCTGCAGGTCCTGTAGGAGGCCAGGAAACCTACTACTAGGAAATCCTACTTAGCTAAAGGGAACAGGTTTTCTATTTGGTGTCTCTCTCATAACCTTGACCCACTTACTGTGGATGTTCCTTTGGTTCTCTCTTATTTCTGTGAGTTTCTTAAAGCTGGTTTGGCCTATTCTTCTATTAAGGCCCACTTATCAGCTCTTTCTGTTTCTCTGCCTTTTAACTCATTCTTTAGCTTCTAGATTTGAGGCTAAGCAAATTCTTAAAGATATCCTTAATATTAGATCTCCCAGGAAGCCTGTTCTTCCTCCCTGGGATCTTAATTTTGTTCTGGAGAAATTGACTCAGGCTTCTTTTCAGCCTGCTGTTTCAGCTTCCTCGCAACAGTTCTTGGAAGACAGTTCTTTTGTTAGCTCTTACTTCTGCCAGATGGGTGTCTGAGTTGCAAGCTCTTATGGCTTGTCTGCCTTTTCTGATACAATCTGATGGTGAGAGGGTTATGCATACCTTAGATGTGCATAGATAGCTCAGATTTTATTTGGATAAGACTAAAGCTATCAGAAAATCTGATCAGTTGTTTGTTTCTTTTCATCCTAGGTCTTCAGGATTGGCTGTTTCCAAGCAACCTATTTCTACCTGGATTTTAAAGACCATTTCTTTTTGTTACACTTTTCATGGCAAGAGCCTTCTTTCTTCTATAAAGGTTCGTTCTACTAGAGCTGTGACTTCTGGTGCTTTTTTCAAGGGCACAGACACTAATTCTATTCCTGAAGCTGCTACCTGGACTTCTGTGCATACTTTTACCAAACATTACCAGTTGGATGGTATCTCCAGAGCTAGAGCTAGTTTTGCTAATGCCATTCTTCATGGCTTCTTAGAGGGCTCTACTGCTGCTTCCTTCTCACAAGTTTCTTCTTGAGCTTTGGCACTCTCCCATAAGTTATGAATACTGCAGCAGTGAATGTAAGGACAGTGTGCAGTTGTGTAACATCTTGTCATAACAGTAGATGTCCTTGCCTTTACCTCTACAGTATTCACTCCCTCCCTCCATCCCCCTACTAGTCTTTTTTTCCTTCCTGGATGTGCAGGTTCTCTTTGGTTTTCCTTGGACTGCTGTTCCTACTGGGGCAATCAGTTGTGAAGATGGTACACCTGAATATCACCTTTATGCCCTATGGTGTGCGAGGAGTGTTTAGGTGATGTTCAGCATACCTTAAAGCAATTGTAGGCTTTGGTAGACTGGCCAGATGATGGGCTTCCACAGCAGAGAATCCCATAAGTTATGAATACTGCAGCAGTGAAAGCAAGGATATCTACCATTGTGGTAAGATTTTACACAACTGTACCTTCTTACGTATTACATAGTGGAGAGTGGACACTATGCTGCATGAGATAAGGCTGTACTGTTCCTCACTATCACATGGTGTAGGGTGGACACTGTTACATAACATAAGGATGTACTGTTTCTACTTATTTCATAGTGTAGAGTGGACACTGCTGCATAACTTAATATACTATTCCTACTTATTACGTAGCATAGAGTAGAGTGGACTCTATGCTGCATAAGGTAAGATTGTACAGCTCCTATTTACTACATAGTGTAGTGTGGACATTATATTGTATAAGGTAAGATTGTACTCTTCCTACTTATTACATAATGTAGAGTAGACACTATGCTGCTTAAGGTAAGGTTGTACTGTTCCTTGTTAGTACACAATGTAGTGGGACACTGTGGCTGCTTAAGGTAAGGTTGTACTGTTCCTTGTTAGTACACAATGTAGTGTGGACACTCTGCTGCTTAAGGTAAGGTTGTACTGTTCCTTGTTAGTACACAATGTAGTGTGGACACTGTGGCTGCTTAAGGTAAGGTTGTACTGTTCCTTGTTAGTACACAGTGTAGTGTGGACACTCTGCTGCTTAAGGTAAGGTTGTACTGTTCCTTGTTAGTACACAATGTAGTGCGGACACTCTGCTGCTTAAAGTAAGGTTGTACTGTTCCTTGTTAGTACACAATGTAGTGTGGACACTGTGCTGCTTAAGGTAAGGTTGTACTGTTCCTTGTTAGTACACAATGTAGTGTGGACACTCTGCTGCTTAAGGTAAGGTTGCACTGTTCCTTGTTAGCACACAATGTAGTGTGGACACTCTGCTGCTTAAGGTAAGGTTGTACTGTTCCTTGTTAGTACACAATATAGTGTGGACACTGTGGCTGCTTAAGGTAAGGTTGTACTGTTCCTTGTTAGTACACAATGTAGTGTGGACACTCTGCTGCTTAAGGTAAGGTTGCACTGTTCCTTGTTAGCACACAATGTAGTGTGGACACTCTGCTGCTTAAGGTAAGGTTGTACTGTTCCTTGTTAGTACACAATGTAGTGTGGACACTCTGCTACTTAAGGTAAGGTTGTACTGTTCCTTGTTAGTACACAATGTAGACTGGACACTGTACTGCTTAAGGTAAGGTTGTACTGTTCCTTGTTAGTACACAATGTAGTGCGGACACTGTGCTGCTTAAGGTAAGGTTGTACTGTTCCTTGTTACTACACAATGTAGTGCGGACACTCTGCTGCTTAAGGTAAGGTTGTACTGTTCCTTGTTAGTACACAATGTAGTGTGGACACCGTGCTGCTTAAGGTAAGGTTGTACTGTTCCTTGTTAGTACACAATGTAGTGTGGGCACTGTGCTGCTTAAGGTAAGGTTGTACTGTTCTTTGTTAGTACACAATGTAGTGTGGACACCGTGCTGCTTAAGGTAAGGTTGTACTGTTCCTTGTTAGTACACAATGTAGTGTGGACACTGTGCTGCCTAAGGTAAGGTTGTACTGTTCCTTGTTAGTGCACAATGTAGTGCGGACACTCTGCTGCCTAAGGTAAGGTTGCACTGTTCCTTGTTAGTACACAATGTAGTGTGGACACTGTGCTGCTTAAGGTAAGGTTGTATTGTTCATTGTTAGTACACAATGTAGTGTGGACACTCTGCTGCCTAAGTTAAGGTTGTACTATTGCTTGATATTACACAATGTAGTGTGGACACTCTGCTGCTTAAGGTAAGGTTGTACTGTTGCTTGATAGTACACAATGTAGTGTGGACACTGTGCTGCTTAAGGTAAGGTTGTATTGTTCCTTGTTAGTACACAATGTAGTGTGGACACTGTGCTGCTTAAGGTAAGGTTGTACTGTTCCTTGTTAGTACACAATGTAGTGTGGACACCGTGCTGCTTAAGGTAAGGTTGTACTGTTCCTTGTTAGTACACAATGTAGTGTGGACACCGTGCTGCTTAAGGTAAGGTTGTACTGTTCCTTGTTAGTACACAATGTAGTGTGGACACCGTGCTGCTTAAGGTAAGGTTGTACTGTTCCTTGTTAGTACACAATGTAGTGTGGACACCGTGCTGCTTAAGATAAGGTTGTACTGTTCCTTGTTAGTACACAATGTAGTGTGGACACTGTGCTGCTTAAGGTAAGGTTGTACTGTTCCTTGTTACTACACAATGTAGTGTGGACACTGTGCTGCTTAAGGTAAGGTTGTACTGTTCCTTGTTAGTACACAATGTAGTGTGGGCACTGTGCTGCTTAAGGTAAGGTTGTACTGTTCCTTGTTAGTACACAATGTAGTGGGACACTGTGCTGCTTAAGGTAAGGTTGTACTTTTCCTTGTTACTACACAATGTAGTGTGGACACTGTGCTGCTTAAGGTAAGGTTGTACTGTTCCTTGTTAGCACACAATGTAGTGTGGACACTCTGCTGCTTAAGGTAAGGTTGTACTGTTCCTTGTTAGTACACAATGTAGTGTGGGCACTGTGCTGCTTAAGGTAAGGTTGTACTTTTCCTTGTTAGTACACAATGTGGTGCGGACACTGTGCTGCTTAAGGTAAGGTTGTACTGTTCCTTGTTAGTACACAATGTAGTGTGGACACTGTGCTGCTTAAGGTAAGGTTGTACTGTTCCTTGGTAGTACACAATGTAGTGTGGACACTGTGCTGCTTAAGGTAAGGTTGTACTGTTCCTTGTTAGTACACAATGTAGTGGGACACTTTGCTACTTAAGGTAAGGTTGTACTGTTCCTTGTTAGTACACAATGTAGTGTGGACACTGTGGCTGCTTAAGGTAAGGTTGTACTGTTCCTTGTTAGTACACAATGTAGTGTGGACACTCTGCTGCTTAAGGTAAGGTTTTACTGTTCCTTGTTATTACACAATGTAGTGTGGACACTTTGCTGCTTAAGGTAAGGTTGTACTGTTCCTTGTTAGTACACAATGTGGTGTGGACACTGTGCTGCTTAAGGTAAGGTTGTACTGTTCCTTGTTAGTACACAATGTAGTGTGGACACTGTGCTGCTTAAGGTAAGGTTGTACTGTTCCTTGTTAGTACACAATGTAGTGTGGACACTCTGCTGCTTAAGGTAAGGTTGTACTGTTCCTTGTTAGTACACAATGTAGTGTGGACACTGAGCTGTTTAAGGTAAGGTTGTACTGTTCCTTGTTAGTACACAATGTAGTGTGGACACTCTGCTACTTAAGGTAAGGTTGTACTGTTCCTTGTTAGTACACAATGTAGTGTGGACACTGTGCTGCTTAAGGTAAGGTTGTACTGTTCCTTGTTAGTACACAATGTGGTGTGGACACTGTGCTGCTTAAGGTAAGGTTGTACTGTTCCTTGTTAGTACACAATGTAGTGTGGACACTGTGGCTGCTTAAGGTAAGGTTGTACTGTTCCTTGTTAGTACACAATGTGGTGTGGACACTGTGCTGCTTAAGGTAAGGTTGTACTGTTCCTTGTTAGTACACAATGTAATGTGGACGCTCTGCTGCTTAAGGTAAGGTTGTACTGTTCCTTGTTAGTACACAATGTAGTGTGGACACTCTGCTACTTAAGGTAAGGTTGTACTGTTCCTTGTTAGTACACAATGTAATGTGGACACTCTGCTGCTTAAGGTAAGGTTGTACTGTTCCTTGTTAGTACACAATGTAGTGTGGACACTCTGCTGTTTAAGGTAAGGTTGTACTGTTCCTTGTTAGTACACAATGTAGTGTGGACACTCTGCTGCATTAGGTAAGGTTGTACTGTTCCTTGTTAGTACACAATGTAATGTGGACACTCTGCTGCTTAAGGTAAGGTTGTACTGTTCCTTGTTAGTACACAATGTAGTGCGGACACTCTGCTACTTAAGGTAAGGTTGTACTGTTCCTTGTTAGTACAGAATGTGGTGTGGACACTCTGCTGTTTAATGTAAGGTTGTACTGTTCCTTGTTAGTACAGAATGTAGTGTGGACACTCTGCTGTTTAATGTAAGGTTGTACTGTTCCTTGTTAGTACACAATGTAGTGTGGACACTCTGCTGCATTAGGTAAGGTTGTACTATTTCTAATTATTACATATTCTAGAGTGGACACTATGTTGCATTAGGTAGGGCTGCACTGTTCTCCCTTATTACATAAATTAGCATGGACACTATACTGCATAGGGTAAGGATATACTTTTCCTACTTATTATATAATGTAGAGTGGACAGCATGCTGCATTAGATAGGGTTGTACTGTTCTTACATATTACATAGTGTAGAGTGGACACTATTTTGCATAAGGTAAGATTGTACTGTTCCTACATATTACATAACGTAGAGAGGACACTATGCTGGATAAGGTAAAGTTGTACTGTCCTACTTCTTAAATAGTGTGGAGTAGACATCATGCTTTATTAGGTAATATTGTACTGCTCATATTTATTACATAGTGTAGAGTGGACGCTATGCTGCATAGGGTAAGGTTGTTCAGTTCCTACTTATTACATAGTGTAGAGTGGACAGCATGCTGCATTAGATAGGGTTGTACTGTTCTTACATATTACATAGTATAGAGTGGACACTATTCTGCATAAGGTAAGATTGTACTGCTCCTACATATTACGTAGTATAGAGTGTACACTATGCTGCATAAGGTAAGGTTGTACTGTCCTACATTTTACACAGTATAACGTGGACTGCATGCTACATTAGATAAGGTTATACTGTTCATAATTTTACATACTGTAGAGATAAAATTATTATGAATGACTATATATGTTGAATATTTATCTATTTATGTAAATACATTTTATATATATATATATATATATATATATATATATATATATATATATATATATATATATATATATATATATATATATATATTTGCATTTAGTATTATACAATTGTATAAATAGAAATAGGTGCAACATTACAATACATATACATCTATATATGCACATTTCTATGGAGTTTTGTAAGTGCTAGGAGTTAATTATAAATATAGATATTTTTTTTATTGAATATGTGAGTGTCTTTAAAGCAACTGGAACAGTTTACTATGATGTATTATTTTAGATTATTTACTTTAGACCTATTATTTATTTACTAATGTATTGATGAATTTGATTGGTTGGTGCTAAATGATGTAACTACTTATATGAGTGTTTCAAAATTTTCCACTGACTCTGATGAAGCCATATGTATTATGGTGAAAGCGCTAAGTTCTGTGGACTTTGGTGATTAAAGCACAATTATTCTACAGTTTATCCTGGCTTTAGTTATTTTACAAGTTTGGCTCTTATTGGGCTTCTTTTTGTCACTTTGCTGGTTACTTTAAGTCAGGTAACTGGGGATATATTTTCTGCTTTATCGTGGACTTTTAGTTGTGTTGGTGCAACTAAAGACATTATATTTATATAGAATTTGCTTCATTTGATATGAACATCCAGTTTCTTGGTTTTATATCTTTGGCTGAGTTCTTGGTATCAGTTATATTGAGACGTTAATTTCTGAACTCACTTCTTCGGTTCAGAAACTAACTGCGCTAATGGTTGGAAGGGAGGCCAGGAATGCAGTACATGATACGTTGACGGACACCCAAGTGGAGTTGTTCACATTGCATTCAACACCTGGGCTAGAGGCGGTGAACAATACAGCACCAGAAGCAAGTGCAGCACGTTCTGAACAAAAGAACATCAAAGAGTGGCTACAGTTACCCAAATTTGACTTCTCAGACTCGAATGAAGAGAGGAACGAATGGAGAGGGGTAACGCTTCCTTTAAACAAGCTGATAGACCAGTTTGGTGATTTGTGTCATAAATACAGGGGCCTACAGATGTATAATTTGTTTTTGACAAAATCTGTTTCGCTCAAGCAGGTACCTAAAGAACTCAGGGTTTGGAAGCTACCAATGGGTGTGGAAGGTGATTCGACAGCGCTTAAACAACTGGTTGATTTAATCAACAGAACAGGTTTGGAAATGTGTGACATTATTATTAAGAACAATTTGAATAGACTGGCCATTATGGAAAAAGAAATCGAGACTTTAAATGAGAACATAGTGAACGATTTGTTATTTTCTCAGCCTGTTGTTAAGTATCGTTCTATGTTAGATAATGTTGAACATTTTGTGAACAAAAATATTAAAATCAAAACTAAAAAGTTATCGAGAGATTCGGAAGATTACAAAAACAACAACGTATATCCTTTTGTATCTAATACCAAAGTGGGTGTTAGAAACACCAACAGAGTTCGGGGAAATGTCAATGTTGATGTGTATTTGAACTGTGAAGGTAATAATGTTGGTAACAATGAACAATTGAGTAATGAGGACCAGCATTTTTTACCTACGGGTCCCCAAGTAAGGAGATCAGAATGCCTAATGAACAAGAAAGGCAAAGGGCAATGTTACCAAGCCCAGAGCGATTCACATTATTATCGACACAACAATTTTCAGAACAACAAATGGCAATGGAATGCCAGGAAGGGACAGTAATGGCCATCAATGACATTAATGCTGTACTTGAACAGCATGGCACAGAAAACTACAATGTGTTACAAACAAGTGATGTAAATGTTTCTGGTAATAGTATTGTCCACTGTCAAAGAAATAGGTTTTCCATTTACAATTATAGTGCTTTAACAATAAATTACTTGCATCATGACTTATTAAGTAAAGGGTTTACATTTGTTCCTGCATTTCATTTGAATTTTGTTGACTATTATATTAGTCTAAAAATGTTTACAAGGCAAATTAATTTGTCTTTATTTTTTAGGGAACAGATTTATGGTGTAAACAATTCAAATAATGTTTTGAGTACACTTAAAAGGAAAAGCACTTTTATAACCCCGACGCACAAGGAAGTATTACTGTTTGAAAAACTATGCATTAATGAAGTTAGGAGGGGACTGAATAATTCTGGAAGACTTATAGATTATGACAACTTAAGCATTGAGGAAAGGGAAATACTGTTTGAGTTAGCTAATAACCATGAGGTGAGAATAATGAAGCCTGGTAAGGGGGGAGGGGTAGTCATCATGGCTCATTTTGATTATGTTGCTAAAATGCAAGAAATTGTAAGTGATACATTTACATACCAGACTGCATCATTGAATGAAATGCATATAGCTTATCATAAGATTGATTTGTTTATGTTAGATGCACTTTTTCAAGGGGAAATAAATGAAGGTGAATTTGATTTTTTGAATGTAGAATACCCGGTGACACCGGTGTTGTTTGGGATCCCCAAGGTGCACAAATGCATAGAGAACCCCCCTTTTAGGCTCATTGTAGTGGCTAAGGGCTCAAAAATGGAACCTTTAGCATCCTATGTGGACAAGGAAATACAGGGGATCATTCTGGGCATGGACCACATAATTAAGGATTCCTGGAATTGTCTAGAACGTTTGAGGGAAGTTAATGAGACCTTTACAGGATCCTTTCTTACCACTGACGTTATTAATTTGTTTTCAATTATCCCACATGTGGAAGGATTGCAGTATTTCAGGGAGAGTTTAAATAGACATGGTAGGTTGGAAGGAGGAAAAGTCAACCTGTTAGTGACCTTAATGGAGTTAATTTTGAGAAACAACTTCTTGACGTTTGAAGAGGAAATTTTTCGGCAGGTGTCAGGTGTGGCTATGGGGGCGAAGTGTGCCCCAGGGTTTGCTAACCTTGTACTATTACACTGGGAAGAAGTTTTTATTTTTGATTCTAAGTTTAAGGAAAAAATATTGTTGTATAGCCGATTCCTGGATGACATACTAATTCTCTGGAAGGGTAGCGAACAGGAAGCAACAGAATTTATAGAATACTTAAATTCAACTTCAAGTTTCTTCAAATTTATCAGTACTTGGAATAAAGATAATATAGACTTTCTTGACATACACTTAGTAAAAACTAATGAAGGGATGCAAAGTACAATATTTAGAAAAAAGACATATAGTAATTCTTTGTTACACTATGGAAGTAGTTACCCCGTCATCAAAAGAAGAGTGTAGTTAAGAGCCAAATGGTGAGATTGTCACGTTTATTCAGTGACAATGAGATTTTTGAAGAAGAGCTTTACAAATTAGTAGGTATGTTTCTAGGGAGAGGCTATCCTTTAAAAAATTTGATTAATATCAAAAGAGAAATAAAAACAAAAAGAGTCACCCAGTTTTCTCCCTTTTAGGAGGTGGAAATACAGTACAAAAGGAAGCTAACCAACCATTTAAGAACAATGCAATGATTTTAAAATGTAATCATCAGACACCCTTTATAGTGGACACTATGCGGAGAATTTGGAAACTTAGTTTTGGTTCCAACACAAAAGAAATTGTAGGTGATATGTTAAGGATTGTTTTTAGTAAAGGAAACAATATTAAAAGTATTTTGGAGCAAACACCAGTATGTAAAGTTTATTCAAGGATGTATAAATGTGGGTCATGTAGGATTTGTAGATACATAAATGAGGGGCCCTATGTGGTTACTGCGGGTTACAATAGGTCTGTCCCCTGTCCAGGAAGATGTTGTTGCACTTCAACAATGGTAGTATATATAGCCAATTGTACATCATGCCCAGAATTTTACGTGGGAAAGATGGTGAGGAAATTAAAGGAAAGAATTGCAGAACACCTCAGAGCTATTAAGAATAAGGACACCCTTAATGCCCTGTATATGCACACCACAGTTTGTTCAAATTTTAAAAGGTTTATTTTCTTTGTGTTGGGTCGAGTTATGCCGGACATTCGGGGAGATGATGACAAGCTGAAGGTGGAAATTTTGGAAACAGCTTGGCAAATTAGATTAAATGCCACCCAGTATCCATGTATAAATGATAGTATATCTATTTTTCCCTACCTGAAGTCAAGGAGTAACATTATCAACTAACAAAACAAAACACATGATTTTTTCTATAAGCAGTTTTGCTACATAAAAATTGTTATTATTAATTTTGAGTGGTCATTACAATAGTAATTTATTTTTTTATTTTTACAACAAGATAAATTATTATGAATGACTATATATGTTGAATATTTATCTATTTACGTAAATACATTTTATATATATATATATATATATATATATATATATATATATATATATATTTGCATTTAGTATTATGCAATTGTATAAATAGAAATAGGTGCAACAGTACAATACATATACATCTCTATATGCACATTTCTATGGAGTTTTGTAAGTGCTAGGAGTTAATTTTTTATATATATATATATATATATATATATATATATATATATATATATATATATATACATATATATTTTTTTTTTATTGAATATATGAGTGTCTTTAAAGCAACTGGAACAGTTTACTATGATGTATTATTTTAGATTTTTTTAGATTAATTATTTTAGACTAATTATTTATTTACTAATGTATTAATGTATTGATGAATTTGATTGGTTGGTGCTAAATGATGTAACTACTTATATGAGTGTTTCAAAATTTTCCACTGACTCTGATGAAGCCATATGTATTATGGTGAAAGTGTTAAGTTCTGTGGACTTTGGTGATTAAAGCGGAATTATTCTGCAGTTTATCCCGGCTTTAGTTATATTGTTTAAGTTAAGGTTGTACTTATTATGTACTATAGAATGTGTACCGCCTGCATGTTAAGTTAAGGTTGCTGTAGACTGTGTACTGCCTACATGCTGCTTAAGTTAAAGTTGTACTTATTATGTACTGTAGATACTTATTATGTACTCTAGACAGTGCGCTGCTTGCATGTTGTTTAAATTAAGTTTGTATGGATTATGTACTGTAGAATGTGTATTGCCTGTATGTTATTTAAGTTAAGGTTGTACAGATTATGTTCTGTAGAATGTGTATTGCCTGTATGTTATTTAAGTTAAGGTTGTACAGATTATGTTCTGTAGAATGTGTATTGCCTGTATGTTATTTAAGTTAAGGTTGTACAGATTATGTTCTGTAGAATGTGTATTGCCTGTATGTTATTTAAGTTAAGGTTGTACAGATTATGTTCTGTAGAATGTGCATTGCCTGTATGTTATTTAAGTTAAGGTTGTACAGATTATTTACTGTAGAATGTGTATTGCCTGTATGTTGTTTAAGTTAAGGTTGTACTTATTATGTACTGTAGGATGTGCACTGCCTGCATGCTGCTTAAATTCAGGTTATACTTATTATGTACTGTAGATTGTGTACTGTCTACATGCTGCTTAAGTGTAAATTGTACTTATTATGTACTGTAGATTGTGTACTGCCTGCTTGCTGCATACGTTAAGGTTGTGCTATTCCTGCTAGTTATGTAGTGCAGATTGAGTTCAGTCATCAATGTTGAATAAGATAAGGTTGTATAGTTCCTGCTTATCACACAGTGTAGACTGTACACTTTTTTACTTGCTGCATAAGGTAATGTACCATTCCTACTTATTATATGTATCCTGGGTACCATACAGCATACTATATAAGGAAGGCTATATTGTCATTTCTTATTACACAGTGTAGACTGTTCGATATCCTTCATACTGTATAAGATAAAGCTGTACTTTAGCTTCTTATTACATAGTGAAGAATGTGTAGTGTCCTGTATACTAAATAAGGGATTATTATCAAAAATGTGAAAAATCAGAAAATTTTTCCACAAAATGATCGACTTCTTTATCCTCTTTTTGGTAATACCGAATTACCAAAATGTCAGAAATGGTAACCACTACATCAATATTTGAACACCGGATGTTCCAGTGTCGAAAGTCTTTGTTATCAGTAATGTTTTAGCAGGGGTCAAGCCCCCCCCTGCATATTATATATACCAATTCTAAGATCGCACTATAGTGAGAAAAAGGAAACATGTCCTGATCTACACTGTACCGCATTCTCAATGCAAAATGTCAACTTCATATTAGCGAATGTGCATTCACTTTCACTAATATGAAGTTATGTATTTTCAGTACGACATTATGGGCATTGGTAGAACACACGTTCAATCAACCCGTTTTTGTTGAACTGAATTTCCACATTTTGATTGTAAACCCTAAATAAGGTTAGGGTTTACTGTTCCTATTTTGCATGCTGCATAAGTTATTGCTGTACAATTCCTTTGTGTTATATGATGTAGACTGATTACCGTCCTGTATGCTGCATATTTTAAGGCCATACTTTCATACTTATTACATAGACTAAATTGTGTTGTATTCTACGTGCTGCATGAGATGAGGCTTTACAGTTTCTAATCATAAGACAGTGCAGACTGGATACTCTCCTACATGCTGCTTATGATGAGATTGTATTTTTCCTACAGATAACACAGTGTAGACCAGCTTTCACTCTGCTGCTTGCATAAGTTAAGGGTGTACTGTTCATACCAACTACATAGTATAGACTAGGTACCATCCTCCATTCTGCATAATGGAAGGTTACAATTCATATAAAATTATTCATTACATGTTTATTGATTATTTTATCGTTACTGATTGGTTATTGCTTTTCACTGATTATTATTTTTGTCACTGCTTTACACTATTTCTCATTTCAGTTTCACATGTGTTCTGTATCACTCAATATTATTACTAACTATTGCAACTCGGTGGCAAACAGGCCATCCCTGAGATGGAAGTCACTTTGTTCTTCATACTAACTACTCAGTTTAGTATACACTGCACATATTATTATGGATCAAAAATTCGGCATACATTGCAAAGCCAGTTCAGTAGCATTCCAAGTCATCCTCCACAGTATCATAAATCTGCTCTGTTGCACTTCTGATTATTCATGTTATTTATGCATTCATTGCATAATTAACTCAGTGGCATGTGGAACATCTTTGAAAGTGAGGTAACTGCTGGCTCCTACTTTACTAGTTAAACTTTGGATTACTGCCATTACTTGTGTTAAACTTGTCCCAAGTCTGGTCATAATCTTGCTGCTCCCTCTGTTACACTCTTAGCATTAATCCCACAGTAAACTCATTGGCATCTTGGCCATCCTTGAAAGTGACATAACTGTATTCTGTTCCATGTCTAATTACTGTTTTATGCTGCATTTCTATTTGCTGCTGTTAATTTTGTTATATTTATGTTTCTGTCTTCAGAAATACAAAGGATGTCTACTATTCACTAGTAGCTGGATCTCAGGCTAGCGTACAGTGTTGTATTATACTTGCTGACATTAGTTTTGTTACCCAGAGTACCACTATTCATGCCCCAGACTCTCCTGTTGCTACACCTAGTTTATATTAGTCCATTTTGTTACTGGGTCCATACTTTCTTTAGAAATTGCAGTATAGGGAAAAAAAGATTTAATCTAGACAGATTCCTTATACCAGTTAAACTCTACTGGCTAACATGAATCTCACTCAGCTCTTGCCTGTTCTGTAGACATCCTGTTAGCACTTGATATTTTGAGGCTGTATAGTAATTGCCTCCCACATTCCAAAGACATTCAGTAGGTGGAAATTGGACTCTAAATTTTCCATAGGGGAGAGTGCATGCAGGTGTGATACAGAAGTAATACCTAGCAACCTACTTCAGTTTCACACTTTGCCTTGTAAACTCCATGGATAGCAGTGGGTATACCTGGTGTCACTCTAGGAATTGGCATGACTCACGAGAGAGAGACAGAAACTGCCTCATGCCTACCAAAAAAACATTGCTGCCTTATAATGATTCAATCTGTAAAAAATGCAAGTATTTACTGAACTTTGAGGATTCACAGTATCCTCAGTACCCATTTGGTAAGCACCACACAAACACATACCTACAGCACAGATAAACTCTAAAATGCCTGCTTACCATGAAGTTGTCATGAAAACACTGCCTAAGCCACCTATACAAAGGATTAACAGACCTCAGTCATTAGAATGCAAAATAGCCTCTTTTCACCACGTTCTTTATCAGCCGCTACACTTTTATTTATGTTTTGTTGACCGGGTTAGCCCTGTAAGGCAGAGCCCATTTTCAGACCCAGAAGAGCACACAAAAAGGAGCAGTAATACAATAGAAGACATGGAATTACAGTCATATGTGCAGAAGAGAAGTGACAATAATAGATTGTTGAACATAAAATCAGTCATATGTACAGCACAAATGAAGGATAGTTATTACAAATGATTAAATATACATTAAAATAAGGCAATTCAAATGCACCTCTAAGCAAGGCAAGGTACCTAAGCAGTAATAAACAGTAAAAGAATGAAACGGGATAGTGATCGTGTAAACTATGGGTGACAGTACAATGACTGAGAGTGCATAGATAACTCTGTTGCCAGAGATGCTCAGTAATATCATCACCTAGTTGGATAAGAATTGGATGACAGCTATCTCTCTGAAGCCAGGATCGATGATGTCAGAAGGCCTCTCAGATTCCTCCATTCTGAGAAATATCATTGTATTGGTTGATGTGGAAATTAATGAATTTAGACCTCCTTCCCTGTGAAACATGCAGAGCAATATAATGGACCTTGTAAAACATGTGTCCAAATCAGGAAAGACCCTATTTTTCAGTGGTACTCTGCCATCGCCAATGATGATGTGCAAATGCAGGCCTGAGATAATGGGCTGAATAACTGGCTGTGAAGCTGGAGTCAATCTAGGAGGAACCAAAGTATGCGTCAACATATATCATGGGAAGAGATTGCTGACAAGTGATTGTGTTTTGCCAAAGATGGTCTACACCTCTTATCAGGGGTTTTGCATTCTGGGTAAAAACCTTGCAAACCCAAAAATGCCTTTTTTAAGAAGTGTCCATAGGACATTCCTGCTTAGTCAGTTATAATTCAGAGGATAGTAAGATAGCTCTGCCAAGAGTCTTAACTAAAAATATCTGACGTTGCCACTCTCCTGCAATACTGACACATGTATATGAGTATAACAAATGTGGAAAAGTACACCTATCATACCTTTAGACTTGTTGGAAATTGCAGGGGGGGGTGGTATTAGTATTTGTGAAGAACCACATCATTATCTGAGATATTTCTTGCAAACACAAGTTTGAACTCTTAGAAGTCCATGTTGCCTTGAATGTGATTGATTACCACGCCATAGTTAGTTATAGATCACCTTCCATATCCTATTGTGACAATGATAGCTTTCTAATGCCATAGTCCAAATCCCTATAAATCCAAATCCTTTTGTACTAGATGATATCAGGTTATCACTCTATAAATTGCATGACCAATGATGAGTACACCTAGTGCTTTCTTCACCTTATAAATGCTAGCTCTCTTGGAGATATTGTTAACCTTCCTACTAAGTGCCCCAATATCTTTGATCTCATCCTCAGTAACATGGCCACTTCCTCCATACCTCCTTATGCATCATTATCCCTCTTTAAATCAGACAACAAATCTACAATCTTTTCCTTTAAAAACAGTGGTATGTACACTGCATATACTTCTACATTTTAGGACTTTTCAAAGACTAACTTGCTATAACTACTAAATGCCCTACATAAAATTAGCTATAATCCTTCCCTGACAGACCCCATTGCAAGAACTGCCACCAGAATCTATGTCATATCAGTGAATGGCCACATTGTCGGATGTATCATCTCAACAATGCAGGCTGTTGAACCATTCTAACTGAGATTGGAATACCAACTTAAGTAAATTATATAACAACAGAAAGATATTACTAAATGCTTATAATTAGTTACATTCTATCCACCTTAAGAGATAATTTAAGCAAGTTAGCAAAAATCCTAATCATTCCATTATGAAGCTTAAAGTTGAAAAGAAAAGAAAAACAGATTCTGAAACCAGCTGAAACATGTAGTGCAAATTTTACTTCACCCACAGACATAACTGTTTCATAGATTCCTCCATCCCAGTTATCCCTTATAATCACTGTGGAATAAGGCTTCTCATTGCACTGAAAAGCTAAGAAAAACATGTCCATGTGATCATATAACATACCATGTTCCAAGTTGCTGATTATTAGTACCAAAAATGGGTACTTTAGCATAAATCTTTCCATGGATTATATTCCAGAAACCCAGAAAATGGTCATTGTAATGCCTTAATGTAAGTGTGTCCCAGTCACTGCCTTAGAAAACTACAGGTCCATCAGCCTCACTAACCTCATGTGTAAAACTATTTAATATGTAATTTCTGACCTTATACATTTAGACAATGGAAAAATCCACATCAATTTGGCTTTGTCAAAGTCAGGTCCAGCCTCTTCAAACCTTGTTAACTTCTTTGAAAAAGTCAGTGAAGTGGTGCATATTAACTACACAATACATTCAGTTTATCTCCACTTGGCCAAAGCCTTGGATAGTACACCTCATGCAATTATTATAAGCACAATTGTAAAACTGAGTATAAATCCATATGTCATATGGTGGATAGCCAACTGCTTGAGAGACAACATTCTTGCATCTAGAGTTGCTTGTGCCACTCTTGAAAATAAAAATGTTACATTCATCCCACAAGGCTCAGTGTTACTGTTTGACATTTACTTCTTAGACACTCAAGTCAATATCCCTGGCCTCTGTCTATCTACGTTTGCAGATGACTGAAAACTAGGTATTGAAATGTATTCATCTGCTGATGGGCAATGGCCCCAGTATGGGTTAAGCTATGCCAAAATCTTGAGCAATGATACTTTTCTCAAACTGTATTCAAAAAAGGTAGTATAATTCAGTTTGGTAAACTAAACATTTCCACATCTTACCACATGGATCACACACCTCACCAAAGGAACACAATCACCAGAGATCTAGGGTCCTTTGTCGATATCGTTTTATATTTTAACCATCATGTCTTCACATGAGATAGGAAATCCTTTTACCTAGTCAAACTAATATCCAAGGGTATTTCCTCTAAACCCAAAGAAGTATTGCTTCCTCTTTACTCATCTCTCACCAGACCTGTTATTGAATATAATGTTCCATTTGGTATTTACCAGTCAAAACATATCACTTAAATTGAGAGACAGCAAAGATTCTTAACAAAAAGATCACTAAACTCAACTTCCTTAGTTATTTTACAGAAGGAAAGTTTTCTCCCATTACTCAGTCTCTTGTAGACTCCTCCATGGCAAGCTGTGTCTAGCCTTTCCTATTTGAAAGACTCTGCCCTCCTTGATGTGTGATACCTTTACACAACAAATGGTTCGACAAATACCTGCAAGAAGGACCTACAGTGGATATAAAAAGTTTACAAACTCCTGTTAAAATCCCGGGTTTTTATGATATAAAAAAATGAGACAGCAATAAATCATTTGAAAACTTTAACCACCTTTAATGTGACCTATAACCTGTACAATTGAATTGAAAAACAAACATATCTGTTGGGGGAAAGAAATATAAAAAAATAAAAAACATACAATACGCTGGTTGCATAAATGTGCACACCCTTAAACTAATACTTTGTTGAAGCACCTTTTGATTTAATTACAGCATTCAGTCTTCCTGGGTAGGAGTCTATCAGCATGGCACATCTTGACTTGTCAATATTTGCCCACTCTTCCTTGCAAAAGCGCTCCAAATCTGTCATATTGCAAGGACATCTCTTGTGCACACCCCTCTTCAGGTCATCCCACAGATTTTCTATTGGATTTAGGTCTGGGCTCTGGCTGGGCCATTCCAAAACTTTAATTTTCTTCTGTTGAAGCCATTCTTTTGTTGATTTGGATGTATGTTTGGGATCATTGTCGTGTTGAAAGGTGAAATTCCTCTTCATCTTCAGTTTTCTAGAAGACGCCTGAAGGTTTTGGGCCAAAAGGGACTGGTATTTGGAACTGTTCATAATTCCCTCTACCTTGAATAAAGCCCCAGTTCCAGCTGAAAAAAAGGAACCCCAACGCATGATACTGCCACCACCATGCTTCACTGTGGGGATGGTGTTCTACTGGTGATGCAAGGTGTTTTTGCACCAAACATACCTTTTGGAATTGTGGCCAAAAAGTTCAACCTTGGTCTCATCAGACCATAACACATTTTCCCACATGCTTTTGGGAGACTTGATGTATTGTTTTGCAAATTTTAGCCAGGCCTGGATGTTTTTCTGTTTAAGAAAAGGCTTCTGTCTTGCAACCCTACCCCATAGCCCAGACATCTGGAGAATAAGGGAGACTGTTGTCACATGTGATACACAACCAGTACTTGCCAGAAATTCCTGCAGCTCCTTCAGTGTTGCTGTAGGTCTCTTGGCAGTTTCCCTGACCAGTTTTTGTCTTCTCTTTTCATCAATTTTGGAGGGATGTCCAGTTCTTTGCAATGTCACTGTTGTCCCATATTTTCTTCACTTTTTGATGATTGTCTTCCTAAAGTTCCTGTCTTTGCACACAGTGCAGACTAGAGAAGTTGTTGACTGCAACCGAGCTACAAAATATAAGTATCTTGATTTTTTTGATTATTTTTACAGATTACTGTTTTTACAATTTAATATATATAAAGCACTTTGTCTATTCAGTATCTTCACAAATCCTTATCTGTTTAAAAACTTTCATTTGTCTCTGTAGTGCTTGCTGTCTTGTAGGCTATTTTGTCCCACCCTCCCTGTTGGTGTCTTGCTCTTATACTTGGTGGCTTTGCAGTTGCCCGCCCCTACTGTGACACACCTCCCAGTCTAGTGTCATTAGCTCATTCTGCTTAATACAGAGAGAACATTTGATAAGGCCTTCTGTTCCTCCTTTTTCCCTTTCAAAAAGTAAAACAAAACTTTTTTTTTTTTTTTTTTCTCTTTCGCCTGATCCTTCTTGTGTTCTGACTGTCCTTCTCAAACATTTTGGAAATATACAGTATATTTCAGAGCATTTGTTATAACTGTATTTGCTATAATTGATTTAAGTATTTTTTTCTGGCTTTTTGATTATTTACTGCTTAGTGACTGCATTTTAGCCTGTTTATACAGCTCTGCATTCTATTTAAACTGTTTTTGTGTTGATTAACTGTTTTGCACTTTTAAAAAGTTAGTTGTTGCTAAATTTTACCTGTAGGCTAACACACTCAAGTGCGCTAGCCGCTTAAACGCATTTATAGCATTTACTGTCTGTTTTTCCTCTGTTTTCTGCAAAAAAGAAAAAAAAAATCTTGTTTTCCCGCCTTACTGAACTAGAATAGTCCAGTCTTCAGAGTTTGCTGATCTCTGGGCTTTGTCTTGGTTCCTGTGCTATTCCATATCCTTAATTGGATAAAAGGAAGCGTCTTTGTTCACCAGTGGGAGTGGGGAGCACTGAGCGGCCTATTTGTCCCTAGAGGAGTGGTTCCAGCCAGAAACTTGTAGTCTATTGGCCATTTTGGGTCAATTCCTAGCTCTTTTCAGCCCTCTGTAATAAAGCCCGCTTTAGCGCGCTTTTTCGCTTGTATTCAACTCAGCACAGCTCCTTGTGGTGTCCTGCAGAGTTCTACAAGCAGCAGAGAGCAAAAGAGTGACTTTTTCCTGATTTAAGTATTTTTTTCTGGCTTTTGATTATTTACTGCTTAGCGACTGCTTTTCGCCTGTTTATACAGCTCTGCATTCTATTTAAACTGTTTTTGTGTTGATTAACTGTTTTGCACTTTTAAAAAGTTATTTGTTGCTTAATTTTACCTGTAGGCTAACACACTCAAGTGTGCTAGCCGTTTAAAAGCATTTATAGCATTTACTGTCTGTTTTTCTTCTGTTTTCTGCAAAAAAAAAAAAAAAAATCTTGTTTTCCCGCCTTACTGAACTAGAATAGTCCAGTCTTCAGAGTTTGCTGATCTCTGGGCTTTGGCTTGGTTCCTGTGCTATTCCATATCCTTATTTGGATAAAGGGAAGCTTCTTTGTTCACCAGTGGGAGTGGGGAGCACTGAGCAGCCTATTTGTCCCTAGAGCAGTGGTTCCAGCCAGAAACTTGTAGTCTATTGGCCATTTTGGGTCAATTCCTAGCTCTTTTCAAACCCCTGCTATAAAGCCCGCTTTAGCGCGCTTTTGCGTGATTTAGCGCGGAGTTGCCCATAGAGCACCATCGGGCAGCGCCGGTTAAGCAAGGTTAAACTATTTCTGGCTCCGTAAAGTCTGCTCTTCAATTTTCCCTTAGAACTTCTCTACTTGCAATCTAAACAGTCTATTCTCTATCTCAAAAGCTCAGCACTTGCTCCTAAAGCATTTTTATATAGGTAAAGTACTTGTATACTAAACAAAGTACTACATTAGCCTAGAATCCCCTTGAGTACCCATTTCCCTATAGGTCCCTTCTGACTCAGTTACACAGCAAACTTTTTCACTTTTTCTAGCATGTCGAAGGGTCAGTTGCTAGCGTCCTCTCCTGTTCAGCTGGTGAATCTGGGCATCTTGAGGCAATGTTACAATTGCCTCATGTACACAGACAACCCACTCCTTCTCCCACAAAACACAAATACATGTGAGAGATGCAACTATATAGCCAAACTGGAGGCTGAGCTCTCTCAACTCAGGACTGGCAAGACCAGACAGGAGGAGAAGGAAACCACGCACACCACAAACCCAGTTTCACATAGAACTATCACAACTGTAAAACAAACACATAAACACACAAAAACATACACGGAGGCACTGATCAAAAATCTACCAAAACTACAGAGGCCTCCAAAGCAGACACCCAAGCAACTGCCACCTCAAGACATAAGACATGCAACACATAGTTCTCAAAGTCAGTGTGCTAAACAGTCACAGCCCTTAAGGCCAAACACAATGCCAGACACACTTATTATAGGTGACTCCATAGTCAGACACACTGACGTCCCACTCACCAGACTGAACAAGGAAAAGATCACAGTAAGCTGCCTGTCAGGCGCTAGAATCCGCCACATAACACAAGCACTCAGGTCACTCCACAGCAAGTACAAGTATGACTCAGTCATTGTCCATGCTGGTGTGAACGACCTGAGACGTACCTCCCTGGACTACATGAAAAGAGACATAGAGGAGCTCTCAGATTATGTAGCCCAGGCCGGTATGACCCTGACCCTGAGCAGTATCCTGCCCTCACCAAGAATGATGCCACAATACAGAGACAAAATGATCAGCTTTAATAATTGGCTTAATTACTGGTGTCATTCTAAGGGGATCCAATGTCTGTCTGCCTGGGATGACATGCTTGACAAGCCACACTGCTTCGCAAGGGATGGCTTGCACCTGTCACCCCTGGGCTTCCGGATATTGGCAAAGGCTCTTGCCACCCCCATAGTGCCTTTTTTAGGCAAGGCTCAAATGATAAACCTACCGCCCTAGAAAAGAAAAATGGAAAAAAACTAAGGGTAATACTGCTCAATGCCAGAAGTCTAAACCTCAAGATGCACGCCCTCAAAGCCCTCCTCAGTATGGAGAACATCGATGTCTGTGCTGTGACTGAAACCTGGTTCAAGGCTCCTGAGAGCACCCCAGCACTATCAGGTTATACCTCATATCATGCGTTCCGGCCCCAAAATCCGGACCGAACCACAAAAGGAGGGGGAGTATCCATATTCATAAAGGATACCCACACCTCCAAGTTAGTGGCAACGCACGAAGCATCGGAGACCATCCAGGTGCAATTAACCATAGGTAAAACTGTCCTACAGTTTGTAACATGCTACAGACCACCTTCTCAAACTCAGGAAACCCACACAGCCTTCCTGAAGACACTGGAGAGTATGAATGTCTCTCCAAACACCATCATATTGGGTGACTTCAACTACCCAAACATAGACTGGGAACATTACTCAAGCCCCAACACCCTAGCCCAAAGGTTCCTTGAGTTCATAAACTCAAATGCTATGGAACAACTAGTCACCATTCCCACAAGAGGAGAAAATATACTAGACCTGATCATCACAAACATGGGGACAAAATGCTCCACACCGAAGTATATCCCTCATTGGTGAGATCAGACCATAAATTAATCTCACTGGAGATCCACATCCCGCCCCTACCCCCAGCAAAAAAGACCACAGTGAAGAACTTCTCAAAAGCAAACTTCACACTTCTTAAGACTGGAGTGGTATCCTTCAAGGCCCCCGAACCAGTGGAAACCACAACCCACGCTGCTGAAACCCTTACAAATGCCTTCTACGAGCACCTCCAGGAATGTATGGATCAAGCAATCCCTAATAAAATCAAGACCCTTTCCACCAAAGGCAGGCGCTGGTCTGGTGGACCCCAGCCATAAACAAACTCTACAATAAGAGGAGAAAGCTACTACATGACAGAGCAAAATCCCTAAAAGGGAAGGCATCTCTGATCAATACTAGCAAAAAACTACGATCACTCATAAAATCACCCAAGGCCAACTTTGAGAGAAAAATCGCTAATGACACAAAAGACAATCATAAAGCCTTCTTTAGCTATGTTAGAAACCTGGGTGGAAACTCCCATATATGCTCAGAATTAGTCCAAAATGATAAAAAAATCACTGAACCCACAGACATTGCCAACATACTGGCAGACAGGTTCAGTGCAAATTTCTCTCCTCCCTCCCCAAAAGGAGAAATATCTATCCCACCAGAGTCTAGCCTCCCAAACATCTCAGATGCCCAGGTGAGAGCTGCTCTCTCTAAAGCAAAAACACAGCATCAATGGGACCGGATGGTGTCCCCGGCTGTGTGCTACACGAACTCAATGAGGAACTAAACCCATACATAAGGCTGCTGTTTAATCTTAGCCTTACTACAGGATACGCACTCCAAAGAATGGCGACGGCAACTGTGGTCCCACTCCACAAAAGCGGTGCTTCTACGGACCCTGGAAATTACCGCCCCATAAGCTTGACGAGCCTTGTCTGCAAAGCTATGGAGAGGATCATAATGGAACTCATAAATAAAGACATTGGGGACCTACAGACACTGGATCCTACCCAATTTGGCTTTGTCAAGGGCAGATCCTGCCTCTTGAACTTGGTCGACTTTTTCAAACAGTCACTAAGGCCATTGATGAGGGTAAGGCAGTTCACACAGCCTACCTTGACCTAGCAAAAGCGCTCGACACAATACCCCACTCGGGCATCATAGAAAAGCTCACCAGCTTAGATGTAAACCCATATGTCACAAGATGGGTTGCAAACTGGCTCAAGGACAGAACACACAGGGTTAGAGTTGCTGGTGCCATGTCAGACTCTAAGCCGGTCACGAGCGGTGTCCCACAGGGCTCAGTCCTGGGCCCCTCTTGTTCGGCATTTATTTTTCTGAAGTGCAGGCAAACATAGGGGATTGTGGCTGACAAAATTTGCAGATGACTGCAAACTGGGCACCATAATTGACACTCCATCAGACACAGACATCCTCCAGAGAGGTCTCATAGAAATGGATAACTGGTGCCAGAGCCATGGCCTTAAGCTAAATGCCAAAAATGTATAATCATACCCTTTGGGAAAAACAAGGTAACCCCTAATTACCACATAGGTGGTAATCCATTAAACACAGAAGAAGTTATCAGGGACCTGGGGACCCAAGTTGACAGTAACCTCTCTTTGACACTCACATTGCCAAAGTGGTTAGGAAGACCTTCTACATTGCCCACCTGATCATGAAGGGATTCACATCCAGATCAGGAGAGGTCATTGTACCCTGTACTCTTCACTTATCAGACCAATGATTGAGTACAATGCCCCATTCGAATGTACCTTACCCGACACCTGCAGCAGTTGGAAAGACCCCAAAAGTTCCTCACCAAAAGGATAAAGGGGCTCAAACATATGTCATACGATGCCCGACTGAAGAAACTCCAGCTCTATTCAGTCGCATACCGCCTGCTCAGAGGTGATCTGTGCCTGACATACAAGGCCATGTCCAACCCGAATTAATGGACATGCTCCACCTCAAAAATCCAAATCCACCAGAGCCACGAGAGCAAGAGACTTAAACCTCAACACGGATATAAATAGGACGTGCTGGAGGGACAGATTCATCACCCAGAGACTCCCTACACTATGGAACAGAATCCCAGTCCATGTGAGGCAGAGCCCCTCACTGACTCTGTTCAAGAGAAATCTTGATGAGTGGATGGGAGATCATAGGTTTACCCCGGGAATCATCTCTGTATCACTGCTGGACAGAGGCACAGCAAACTAATGGGTATAGTATTCTCATCCTAAGGGGTGGTGAAAGCCACACACACTCTGGCTAGGCTTATAAATGCCCTAGGGCAGATAGCCTAGTATGAACCTATGAACCTATGAACCTGTGTTCCATGGTATATCATATGCTGTGGAAATTTTTTTGTACCCTTCTCCTGACTGATACCTTTCAGCAATGATATCCCTTTGATGCTTTGTAAGCTCTCTGAGAACCATGGCTTTTGCTGTAGCAGGCAACTGAGAAAACGTTAGGAAAATCCTAATTGGACAGCTGAAGATTATTTGGGGTTAATCAGGGTCTTTTAATTGATGGCAGGTGTGTACCCAAGAAGACTGAATGCTGTAATTAAATCAAAAGGTGCTTCAACAAAGTATTTGTTTAAGGGTGTACACACTTATGCAACTAGCTTATTGTAAGTTTTTTATTTTTTATATTTTTTTCTCCTAACAGATTTGTTTGCTTTTCAATTAAATTGTACAGGTTATAGGTCACATTAAAGGTGGGAAAAGTTTTGAAATGATTTATTGTGGTCTCATTTTTTATATCACAAAACCCCGGCATTTTAACAGGGGTGTGTAAACTTTTTATATCCACTGTAAATCTTCCTCAGCAAATAAATAAGTCATGACACTTGATAGATTAATTTCCCAATATATTTTCCATCTCTGGAACAAAGTTCCACCACTTGTCAGAGTAATATCTTTGCCGCATTCAAGATAAATCTCTACAAGTGCATGGGAAGCCTGAAATTCTCCCTGGGATTTCATGAGCTGCCCTCCTTAAGGAAGGAGGAACTTTTGAATATGTTTTTTAGTTAGGCTTAAAATAGTCTGAAGTCTGATTGACTAGTATCTACAGATTTGTAGGCAGTCAGATCTTTCTGCATGCTATGCATTTTGATATCAGGGCTGTTTGCAGATGCATTCACTTCTAATAATCTTTTGGGTGCTCCAAGAACTTGTTCTGCATTTGCATATTCTGTGTTCTGCATTGACTGGCACAATTATTCCTTCTTAACGTTCCTTGGGTGCCTTAGGATCTCAATCTATATTTCTAACTCTGATCTTAATCTAGTGCATTCTGAGATCATTTTCTGTGTCTGTGCATACAGTACCCAGCAAATGGAGGTCCAGAAGAAGTATCGGTCAAAACGAAGTACATGTTGTAAACTGTTCCAGGGATCCCAGCCTGGAAACAGCTGTGTCATTCCTAGAACATGGCGGGGCTGGAGGATGTTTTTTGCCAAATTTACTTTATACCAATCAAGTCTTAGGCTGAACATATGCAGAAGAGTAAAACATTGCATAGTTTACTTTCTCCACATCAGCTCTTCTAGTTTATCTAGAAGCCATTTTTAGATGTTATCTTAATACCACCCTTTGGTCCAATGAATACTGAGTGTGTAGTTGGCTGTGATTATAAGTGTGCTGAAGTAAGATTATATTCTGAGAACATGTACACCATATAAAAGAAACAACTAAAATTACACAGTTTAGATATATAAGGAATAAGAATAATTATGAGGCTAAATAATCTGAATGGCAAAACTGGAGCTAGTACTGTGAACTATCCAAATGCAACCTGGATGAGGACAAGAACTATTCCACTCACAGTTGCTTAGAGATGCAGTCAAAAGGCCAAAATGTTAGACCATCGACAATCTCCATCAATAAGGAACTGAAGAAGATGATCAATAGGAAAAATACATTTTATATAAAATGGAGGCTTTTTGGTGATAATAGAAGCTTTATTCTTATTATTTATATTTTATTATTATTATTATTATTATTGTAGAACTGGCAATTAGTGCAGAAGTAAAACGCCAAAGAAGACAAACTAGTAAACAACAAAAACTGCCACAAAACCTTGCACCAGCAAAAGAATTCTTCCGTACTCAGTAGTAAAAGCTGAACGCAAATTTTATTTTTTAGCGTTTTCGCCTTGCAACAAATAGCTTGGCTTCTTCAGAGATAAAACGACTTTGAATAGTCAAACAAGAATAAATAGACTAAGGAAGTGATGTCACTAAAAAACAATTAGCTTAAAAGAGAACACGCTCTTTTTTTACCAAAGCATTTCAATATACTTCAAATATTCTTATTAAATTCTCATTATTGATACAAAATTAAACACTGTTAATTGGAACTAGCCAATCCTATCTTTGTGTGCACAAAATTTACACTAATTTACCACATAATTTGTAACAAGTATATATAAAAACCAAAACAAAAATATAATAATTCCTAAACAATTAGAATCATGAGTAATAACTCCTTAATTTTAAAACAGGTAGTATGTTGCAATTATCATTCAGACCAGGGGAATGGAAGGCATCAGTTCTAAATTGCCATTCCAATTCTTTCAATTCCAGCAATAGTGGGAAAGGACCCCCTCTAATAGATGGAAAAATTTGGTCTATAGCCATGAAGGAGAAGCTATGTCCAGGGAAATCTATTAAATGCTTTGAAAGGGCATTATTAATGTTTTTAATCCTCATAGCGTACAAGTGTTCGTAGAGTCGATCACGTAACCTGCGGTCCGTCTTTCCAATATAGAAAGACGGACAGCAGTTGCAAAGTGCAATATAAACTACTGCTTTGCTTTCACAGTTCAGGGGCATTTTGATGGTGTATTTCCTGTCCCTTACTGTGAAGGTTTTGCCAACCCTTATAACATTACATCTGTTACAAAAACCACACGAGTACATCCCTAATTTCCTATTAAAACTATTACCAGAGTTATTACTCTGTAATAGTTCCTTCAAGTTCTTATTCCTTTTAAATACAAATTTTGGAAAAGAACCGAATTTTTTAACTAAAAAGGGATTGTCCAAAATGAAGTCCCAATTCTTTTTAATAACTGAGACAATCTCACTAGAATCAAAGCTGAAAGTAGTAATGTAACTAAGAGAAGGATCAAAACTTGTTCCTTCCGTTGACCCTTCATTCTCAATATCTATTCTCGTTGCAAATAAAGAGGTGTCTATTAAATCTACCCCTACTGTATTTGTTGACAAAATAGCCTTAAAGTAACCATTCTCTCTTTTTGTGGCCACTTCATCCAATATGTCTTGTACAAATTTAAAAGGATAATTTCGTTTTATGAACATATCAGTTAAAATACTACACTCAGCGTAGAAAAAATCCAACGTACTGCACATCCTTGCTGCCCTTACAAATTGGCCTTTAACTATGGCCTTCTTCTGCTTATGTGGATGTTGGCTAGTAAAATGCAAGAAAGAGTTGCAGTACGTTGGTTTTCTAAAAATTCTTGAGGTAAACACCCCTTTCTGTAGATCTTTTTCAAGTTTCACATCTAGGAAATCAATTTCTGAAATAGCAAAGGTGTAGGTAAATTTCAAAAATTGTGTGGTAGAGTTAATTTTAGAAATAAAATTAATAGCTGTCAATTCATCACCTTCAAATAAAATAAAGATATCATCCAAATATCTTGTATAATATTTGACCGGACAAGACAGGTCACTTGAAGCAAAAAGGAAATGTTTCTCCCAATAACTCATAAATAGATTGGCTACTACTGCTCCACAAGGGGAGCCCATAGCAACCCCTTTTTTTTGCAAGAAAAATTTTTGATCAAACAAAAAATAGTTGTAGGACAACACTATGTCCAGCACTCCAATAATTACGTCTATTTCGTTATTAGGTGCCCCTACTTCCAAAAGTAGCAAGGACAACCATTCAAGTGCTTCATTATGGGGGATAGAGGTATATAAGTCAACCACATCAACAGTGAGAAAATTTAACTCACTGTTGAAGGGTTGATCATTAATTGCCTCTAAGAATCCCCAAGAATCCTTGCAAATCAATGGAAAATGCTCCATATATTTGGTCAACATACTGTCAACTAATTTAGCTGCAAAGTAAGTGATGGAGGACCTGCCGTCTATTAAGGCTCTCATAGGAGGTTTCAACAGGTCTTTATGTATTTTTGGAATGCCGAACATTACCGGTATTTTTGGTAATGTTCTATCGATGAAATTATATATATCCTGATTGATTTTATTTTCAAGAAACAAATCTCGGTAGTATCCCCTTATTCTATTGTATGTGCAATGCACTTCATTCAGAGATGCTTCAGTATATGCATCTGATTCTAAGATATCGAGCATCTTTTCTTTGTAAGTGCTATCATTAAAAACTACAAGACCTCCCCCTTTATCTGGTTTAAGCAACCTTATAGATTTATTACGAAGGTTGCTTAACATTTCTGTTTGAGCTCTGGTGATATTAGAATCAAATTTAGACCTAGTTCTGCAGTTATTAGCAAATAAATGTCTCAAATCAATCTCACATGCTTGTTCAAAAACCAGTAGTGCAGGGTGAAGTGGTGGATTAAACACACTGGGGGGGTTTAAAAGGGGCCAGTTACTTGAATCATTAATTTCTTCATTAAAAAATAATTTCAAATTCAGCTTCCTAATAAAACATTTCAAGTTGATTAACTCTGTAGATACATCTCCGGACCTGCTGGGAACAAAGGTGTAACCATATGCTAACAATTCAATCAGTTCTTTTTCAAATGTACAGTCCGTAAAATTGTAAATTTTAAAGTCTCCTGTTGAATTTGTCAAGATTTCAAAGCCAGCAGGCCTAGAAATTGAAACCCTCTCATTGTCCTCCAATAGGTTACCCATTGGTACCCCTTCAGTCAAAGTGACAACGGGAGAACTGCCAAGTTCTGGTGCTATCTCCTGTTGGAGCGTTGGCGTGGATTCCGTTGTTCTAAAAAATTATTGTTGTTCTTATTCCAATTAGGATTACTCCTTTTGTTATTAGCATAGTAATTCTTAATTCTATTACTACGTCTTGGGCCAGTCACTGTAGTAAAATCCCCTTCATCAGGTATGTCATTGTTGGTATTAACATCTTCTAAGTTATTGGCCTCCAAATCATTACTAGAGTTTGGCCCACCTGTTACTCGGCCTTCTCTTACTGAATAATTGAGTTTAGGATAGGCTAATTCAGACTGGTAAGCTTGTCTGTCCCTAGCCAACTTCTTAACCTTATTTTGTTTTAATTTAACAAGCATCGCATCTATGCTTGTTAAAGTACGTTCATAATCAATTTTAAATGCTGGAAAATTCAAGTCATCTTTTAACTGTTTATCAAGTACTTCTATGTCCAGTACGAGTTGACCCGCCTGTTGCTCGTAGTGTTTGATAATTAAATTGAGTAATTGTATCCCCTGTGTCTGAAATAGTTCTTTCAAATCATTAAAAAATTCGACCGTATTAATTAGACCTGAAGGTGAAAAGGAATTGCGAAGGCCTTTTGGTATAAGGCCCTCCTGTATACATTGTTTAAAATAAGAAGTTTCTAATTGTAACTTCTTAAGTTTTAAAATGTATCCATCAAACAATTTTAGCTTGTCCGATAATGTAATAGTCCCTCCATTCATAGAGATGGCATTAGGTGAGTCTGCGTTAGCAAAAGTGAATGCCCCTGTATCAGACATCCAGTTCACAATGTTAAACGAGGCACTTACTTGGTTTGAAGTCACCAACGCCGCAGTTACTACATCTGTTCGTGAACCAGGTTCGCGAGTGGGACGGTTCATCCTCACAGCATTTTGACCAGGAGGAATAGCTGATGAAATATTCCCACCCGCTCCTGCAGAGGAGTTAGAGCTAGCATTGTGAACTACTCTAAACGTATTTAGAGGCACTTGTGCTGCTGGAATAAAGCCGCTCGTCGCGTCAGTGCCTCCATTAGAACTAAACGTTTGCAGTGGTAACGGTAACCTAGACAGTTCCGGAACGGAGCTGTTAGTAGTGGCATCCTTCCTTTCAACGGCTTCGAGTCTTGTGTTTAGTCTGTTAAGTTGGTCTGACATCGCCGTTAACATGGATGTAATCCTATCCATGTTTTCAAGGTTTCTGTTCATGTTTTCTTCACTCCGCCCAATGGCTGGTGTTCCTGAAAAGATATTCGGTGTGCTGGGGCTATCAGGTCCTTCTGTGGTCATCGCAACAAACTGATGTAAAACGCCAAAGAAGACAAACTAGTAAACAACAAAAACTGCCACAAAACCTTGCACCAGCAAAAGAATTCTTCCGTACTCAGTAGTAAAAGCTGAACGCAAATTTTATTTTTTAGCGTTTTCGCCTTGCAACAAATAGCTTGGCTTCTTCAGAGATAAAACGACTTTGAATAGTCAAACAAGAATAAATAGACTAAGGAAGTGATGTCACTAAAAAACAATTAGCTTAAAAGAGAACACGCTCTTTTTTTACCAAAGCATTTCAATATACTTCAAATATTCTTATTAAATTCTCATTATTGATACAAAATTAAACACTGTTTAATTGATTATGAACGTACTTTAACAAGCATAGATGCGATGCTTGTTAAATTAAAACAAAATAAGGTTAAGAAGTTGGCTAGGGACAGACAAGCTTACCAGTCTGAATTAGCCTATCCTAAACTCAATTATTCAGTAAGAGAAGGCCGAGTAACAGGTGGGCCAAACTCTAGTAATGATTTGGAGGCCAATAACTTAGAAGATGTTAATACCAACAATGACATACCTGATGAAGGGGATTTTACTACAGTGACTGGCCCAAGACGTAGTAATAGAATTAAGAATTACTATGCTAATAACAAAAGGAGTAATCCTAATTGGAATAAGAACAACAATAATTTTTTAGAACAACGGAATCCACGCCAACGCTCCAACAGGAGATAGCACCAGAACTTGGCAGTTCTCCCGTTGTCACTTTGACTGAAGGGGTACCAATGGGTAACCTATTGGAGGACAATGAGAGGGTTTCAATTTCTAGGCCTGCTGGCTTTGAAATCTTGACAAATTCAACAGGAGACTTTAAAATTTACAATTTTACGGACTGTACATTTGAAAAAGAACTGATTGAATTGTTAGCATATGGTTACACCTTTGTTCCCAGCAGGTCCGGAGATGTATCTACAGAGTTAATCAACTTGAAATGTTTTATTAGGAAGCTGAATTTGAAATTATTTTTTAATGAAGAAATTAATGATTCAAGTAACTGGCCCCTTTTAAAACCCCCCAGTGTGTTTAATCCACCACTTCACCCTGCACTACTGGTTTTTGAACAAGCATGTGAGATTGATTTGAGACATTTATTTGCTAATAACTGCAGAACTAGGTCTAAATTTGATTCTAATATCACCAGAGCTCAAACAGAAATGTTAAGCAACCTTCGTAATAAATCTATAAGGTTGCTTAAACCAGATAAAGGGGGAGGTCTTGTAGTTTTTAATGATAGCACTTACAAAGAAAAGATGCTCGATATCTTAGAATCAGATGCATATACTGAAGCATCTCTGAATGAAGTGCATTGCACATACAATAGAATAAGGGGATACTACCGAGATTTGTTTCTTGAAAATAAAATCAATCAGGATATATATAATTTCATCGATAGAACATTACCAAAAATACCGGTAATGTTCGGCATTCCAAAAATACATAAAGACCTGTTGAACCCCCCTATGAGAGCCTTAATAGACGGCAGGTCCTCCATCACTTACTTTGCAGTTAAATTAGTTGACAGTATGTTGACCAAATATATGGAGCATTTTCCATTGATTTGCAAGGATTCTTGGGGATTCTTAGAGGCAATTAATGATCAACCCTTCAACAGTGAGTTAAATTTTCTCACTGTTGATGTGGTTGACTTATATACCTCTATCCCCCATAATGAAGCACTTGAATGGTTGTCCTTGCTACTTTTGGAAGTAGGGGCACCTAATAACGAAATAGACGTAATTATTGGAGTGCTGGACATAGTGTTGTCCTACAACTATTTTTTGTTTGATCAAAAATTTTTCTTGCAAAAAAAGGGGTTGCTATGGGCTCCCCTTGTGGAGCAGTAGTAGCCAATCTATTTATGAGTTATTGGGAGAAACATTTCCTTTTTGCTTCAAGTGACCTGTCTTGTCCGGTCAAATATTATACAAGATATTTGGATGATATCTTTATTTTATTTGAAGGTGATGAATTGACAGCTATTAATTTTATTTCTAAAATTAACTCTACCACACAATTTTTGAAATTTACCTACACCTTTGCTATTTCAGAAATTGATTTCCTAGATGTGAAACTTGAAAAAGATCTACAGAAAGGGGTGTTTACCTCAAGAATTTTTAGAAAACCAACGTACTGCAACTCTTTCTTGCATTTTACTAGCCAACATCCACATAAGCAGAAGAAGGCCATAGTTAAAGGCCAATTTGTAAGGGCAGCAAGGATGTGCAGTACGTTGGATTTTTTCTGCGCTGAGTGTAGTATTTTAACTGATATGTTCATAAAACGAAATTATCCTTTTAAATTTGTACAAGACATATTGGATGAAGTGGCCACAAAAAGAGAGAATGGTTACTTTAAGGCTATTTTGTCAACAAATACAGTAGGGGTAGATTTAATAGACACCTCTTTATTTGCAACGAGAATAGATATTGAGAATGAAGGGTCAACGGAAGGAACAAGTTTTGATCCTTCTCTTAGTTACATTACTACTTTCAGCTTTGATTCTAGTGAGATTGTCTCAGTTATTAAAAAGAATTGGGACTTCATTTTGGACAATCCCTTTTTAGTTAAAAAATTCGGTTCTTTTCCAAAATTTGTATTTAAAAGGAATAAGAACTTGAAGGAACTATTACAGAGTAATAACTCTGGTAATAGTTTTAATAGGAAATTAGGGATGTACTCGTGTGGTTTTTGTAACAGATGTAATGTTATAAGGGTTGGCAAAACCTTCACAGTAAGGGACAGGAAATACACCATCAAAATGCCCCTGAACTGTGAAAGCAAAGCAGTAGTTTATATTGCACTTTGCAACTGCTGTCCGTCTTTCTATATTGGAAAGACGGACCGCAGGTTACGTGATCGACTCTACGAACACTTGTACGCTATGAGGATTAAAAACATTAATAATGCCCTTTCAAAGCATTTAATAGATTTCCCTGGACATAGCTTCTCCTTCATGGCTATAGACCAAATTTTTCCATCTATTAGAGGGGGTCCTTTCCCACTATTGCTGGAATTGAAAGAATTGGAATGGCAATTTAGAACTGATGCCTTCCATTCCCCTGGTCTGAATGATAATTGCAACATACTACCTGTTTTAAAATTAAGGAGTTATTACTCATGATTCTAATTGTTTAGGAATTATTATATTTTTGTTTTGGTTTTTATATATACTTGTTACAAATTATGTGGTAAATTAGTGTAAATTTTGTGCACACAAAGATAGGATTGGCTAGTTCCAATTAACAGTGTTTAATTTTGTATCAATAATGAGAATTTAATAAGAATATTTGAAGTATATTGAAATGCTTTGGTAAAAAAAGAGCGTGTTCTCTTTTAAGCTAATTGTTTTTTAGTGACATCACTTCCTTAGTCTATTTATTCTTGTTTGACTATTCAAAGTCGTTTTATCTCTGAAGAAGCCAAGCTATTTGTTGCAAGGCGAAAACGCTAAAAAATAAAATTTGCGTTCAGCTTTTACTACTGAGTACGGAAGAATTCTTTTGCTGGTGCAAGGTTTTGTGGCAGTTTTTGTGAATTAGTGCAGAAGATTAAGGCTATGAGCTGTTAATGAGCTTCATCCTTTAGTCCAGGGTTTGATTCTCTCAGCCTCAGTTTGCTTATTGTGCAAATCTGAGCAAGTAGCTTAATCACACTAGTGCTCCCAGGCTGAATCAGAAAAAGGTCCATGGGAATCAGTGCTCTACCCTGGTTAACAAATACTAGTCAGTAAATAAATGAGCAAGTTAGAGTTTAACACTTTATATAAGCAGGTGAGTAAGCTATTAATCAGAGAGAAGGAGCCTAAACAACATCTTTGAATGCAAGGTCTTTCTTACCTTCAAAGATATCAGCATTTGTGGAATGGGTTGCCCTTGCATTTTTAAGCACAGTACTTCTCTAGCAACCTTTAAAACAGGTCTGAATGACTGAATAGATTATCACATTTTTTTATCAGGGATATGTACAGAAAGTCAACTTAACTTAGGACATTTTTAGTCAACTGCCAGTACCGGGTAATGTGGCAAAGCTTCTTGATGGCATGTTAATAAGAACCTGTGACCCTATGAACCTATAAAAATACAAGTGACCTTAAATTTATTATAGAGTGTTTGAGAGGGAGATATGTTTTGTGTTTTTTTTTTTTTTTTGTCTCAGTTAACATGGCTAAAGAAGGACTGGACTGAAATAAAGATGCATTAACTGCCGATAAGATGAGAGAATATACCATGCTATAAATGTTATGTTTGTTTAATGAGTGATTTTGCATATGCCCAGAGATGACTACTTCAGTTTCGGCCTTCTTCCCTAACATACTTCTGAATGACTGCCTATACAGGAATTATAATAACTCCTAAAATACAGCAAAGCAAAGCAATAACCAGGAAGATAGCAGCTTTTTCCATTTTTTTCTACTCCTTTTCTTATTAATTCAAGTTCCAGTGACATTGGAATTGAAAAATTACATCCATCATCTGTGGATTTACTGTCTTGGGACATGACAGAATACATCTTAAAATGTTTAAATAAAAAAAAAAAAAGCCAGTAGTCATATGGGTTGATTAATGCTGAACTAAGAGAAATGAGACATGTTCTCCATCTTCCTGATCTTAACCTGTCTGTTTCAGAGATCCTTACAGGAACTTAAAGCTATAGAGAATGGTGGGGATCTGATATTGTTCCCATCTACAAAAGGGTTGTTGTAAGGTTTAATAAAGCACTCAAAGTGATGCTAAGTAAAGTTACTGATGCATGTGGAAAAAATTAGAACCAGATGTTACCCTTAATGCTTGCAATCACGAAGTTGCAACAAGCTTCAGCTGAGTTTACCCTATTTGAATTTTCGCATTGCAGGTCTCCAGGAGGGCTGCTTGAGGCTGGTAAGGAAACTTAAGAAGAAGGAAAGACATCGTTGAAAATAGTGATAGAACATTATATAATTTTACAAGATAGAATAAAGCTGCCAATGCCCATAGTACCACAAGCAGTAAGCCCAGGAAACACAACAATGAATTCATAATAAGAATATCTGATTTAGAGAAATTAAATTGGGAGATAAGGTACAGAAAATAAATTCCTGACTAAATGTCAGAAGCTGTTGTGGAGATGAAAATAATAAATGCATCTAAATGATAAGGTTAGACAGCCCAGAAAGAGAAGCAGCAAATCCGTCACGTTAATGTATGGAAGCCAAGGAACAAAGAAGTGAATGCTGCAAATAGATTTTAAGCTGAAGTTCCTAGAGCAGAGACCGTGGAGTCTCTACCTGAAGTACAGCTAGAGGAATCCTTGCCAAAACTTACAAAAGCAGGAAGTGACAGTAGAAGTGTTCTCAGAAATGCTTTGGAGAACAAAACTAATAGAAAATAATATAAAGGTAACAGTGACAATTATACTAAGATTTTATAGACTACCGGAATCACAGGAACAATTAGTAAGAGAAAAAGTTCAAAACATGTTTGAATTAGATGGGACTGAAGTGTCACAGAGCGACTGTAGCAGCCCAGTAATACTAGTTCCTAATCCTGATGAAAGTATCAGATTTGTACGGTCTTTAAGAATCCGAATCGCATTTTAAAGTCTGATTGTTATCCTAGCCTATGCCCAGAATTCAAGAGGTGATATAGAAAACCTAGAAAAGGCCAGATAGTTGACAATACTGGATTTGAAAAAGGGATACTGGTTAATACTACTTACCTCCTCTGATAAAGAAAATAACAGCCTTTCTTAACTCTGGTGGTCTGATACAGTACACATTTCTACCAGTTGCTCTACGTGGAGCCCTAGCCACCTTTCAGATGATGATGGATAAAACAATGAAGCCTCACACCCAGTATAATATGGCACACCTGCATGACATGGTTATTCATTCAGGGTACTGTGTGTCTCACTTAACTGAATTGTAGGTCATGTAAGAATTCATACAATGGGCAGGGCTGACTAAATGTTAATATAAGTAACCTAGGTAAAATGATATATAAATATTTATGGTTCCTTATAAGAAGAGAAGTGGGAAGACCGCGATTAGAATAGACAGAGGCCATAAAAACTGGACTGTACCCTTTACTAAGAGACAGGTAGAGGCCTTCCTTGGAGTAAATGAGTATTATAGAAAGTCTTCACCTAATTTTGTGACTACCAATCTTCCTTAAACAAAGCTCACAAGAGGAAAATTTCATGACAATGTACAATGGTCTCCTGAGACAGACATTTAGTGAACTAAAAATGATCTTTTGCTCTGAACTGTTATTAATTCCTGATTTTACTAAAGAGTTCACCCTGTATACCACTACATCAGTGGTAGGTTTGGGGTCTTTGCTATCTCAAGACATTCAAGCTGTTGCACACCCTCTGTGCTATGCCATCAAAAGACTAAACAGTGCAGAAAGGAGATACCTACTATTTAAAAAAGTATCTCACTATAAAGTGGGTGTTGTATGCCTTAAAATACAGTTATTAGGCAGATACTTCAATTTGGTAGCATATCATGACCCTTTCCAATAGTCAAGTAGTCAATCTATTTGCAGTATAAAATTGTGCTGTTGACCACTCCTTCCAGACCTTTTGTGACCCACAAGCCTGGCCTGGCCACTGAAAATACTAATAGGCTGTCCCTAGTTTGCATCCCATGGTTTTTATTGCAAAATGTTGTCTTTGTGCAGAAAAAGGAGTAGTTATAATATGTTGCTTGGAAATGTGTAAGGTGTCTTTCATTGTACTGCAGTGTGGAGCTTGGGAATAGTCTCCAAACAGTTTTACTTAGAATCAAGGTAGTATATAAAGATATTGCCTGAAAGCATCAAGTAAGAAGTTGGAGGATCCTCTGAAGGAACACTGTGGATTGTGAAACAAGACTCCAGTTGAGTCTAACCTGTGGACTTTAGAGCTGGAAAGTGGGCCTGGGAGAGGGTCTATAAGTGGACTATGAAATTTGAGAGCATATAAATCCAAGGTACTAGTTGTGTTTACTCTACAAAGCCAAATGGGCAATTGAACTGGTTTGCTTTAAATTATGACAATAAACCTGTCTTTTTATATAGTCTTCCCTCCACTGCCTCTTTGGACTTACATAGTGTGTGTGTGTGTGTGTGTGTGTGTGTGTGTGTGTGTGTGTGTGTGTGTGTGTGTGTGTGTGTGTGTTTCTCTCTCTCTCTCTCTCTCTCTCTTTATATATATATATATATATATATATATATATATATATATATATATATACACACACACACACACACACACACACACACACACACACACACACACACACACACACGTTTGCTATATAGATGGTTGATCACATCACTGTTCCTAATTCCATATCCCTTGATGTTACCTTTTCTGAGTATCTGCATGTATCTATGCAGTTAGGCATTCTTAGAACTTTATTTACAAGTTCTTCTCTTCAGGTTTTTAGGCACCACCTTCCAGCTCTACAAAAATCAGGTAAGACCCAACTCCTGTACTGCTATATAGCAAAATGCAGTGAGGGTTGCAGAGATTAGATAATATGATTATTACTTTAATATTGTGATTTGTTTGTATTTTTCTTAGTTGAAAAACATTCTTGTGCTAGGTAAGTGATTGAAATAGAAATGAAAGTAAACATATTTTGCACTGTGAAATTGTTAAGCAGATGTAAAGTATCACTGGTGATCTGGGCTAGATTCCTATGTGAAGCCATAGCTAAGGTAGGGCAAAGTGTAAGGGGAAAGACTGATCAATGCCAATCATTCTTCAGTGCATTACCAGCATTTGTTATTGAGACATGGAAGATATAAAGCTGTTGGAAAATGAGAGATAAATTATTGCCAAGAGAACATTTATGTATAAGAATTACATAAAGATAAAACAGAAAATTATTTGGACATTAATTCACTATTACTATTTATAGTGTTTAGAAGTATATACACAGCTTATTGTGTTACAGAAAAGAAGAGGATATAGCAGAGAGGGGAAGGGGCATAGGGGGTATTTAATAATGAAGAAGATGCAAAAGTATTATAAGATTAAAAATGGATTATTATATCAGACAGTGGTTGTTACAGAAAGAATTAGCAGTGAAATGCAGTTACTATGCAAGCATTTATGCCCAGCTGGGTTGTGTGTTACTATACCAATAACCCACGGCTGGATGTGAGTAAATCCGGCATTACCCACACCCAGCCATGTGTCATTGCTATTATACAATAATATTATTTAAGAAAAAAGTTAGTTATTTTTCTTAAATAATGTCCTTATATAATGGCGCCATACTGCTCTTCCATGTTTTTCCCTGTATCCTGGTGCTTTCCTGATGTACTGCATATGCATATGGGACTTTCGTTCCCACACTTATGCAGCACATCAGTGCTGTGTAAAGGAAGCAACAGAGAAAGGAAGATCTCCGTTGCTTTTTTTTGTTTGTTTCTTTTTAATTAAAAAAAAAGAAGAAATAGGGAGACTTTCAACGTATAGGAGAGAAGGGACAGAGAAAATAAAAGGATAATTAGGTACATTTCTCTAGTTTTGCATAATGTATCTGATTATCCTTTTATTTCTCTCTATCCCTTCTGTCTCGTTCTTTTGAAGTCTCCAGTTTTTGAAAGTTTATTTAAAAGAAAATAAAAATAAATAAAAAATAGAGTTTCGGCAGCATATATTTATAGAAGAAAGTCCGGGTGACCGGACTTTTTTCCACTAGTATATGCTCGATTTACAATGGGCATGCTGGTTGGGCTGACCAATCAGCATGCTCGTTTTTGAATGTTAATGGCCAGTCATTGTATAATGTGTAAATAACTCACCTTTGGAAGGGCATTATTTACACAGTGACACACACCCTGAAGGAAACTGTCATGCTTAGAGAATTGGCTGTCTGTAAAATTGTTGGGTTTTTACTTACTTATTTTTTTATTACTTTATTATTATTTTTTTATATTTTTTATGTAATATAGTTCCTCTGCTTACTTGCTGTAGTATATGTAAATAGTGTTGGAGGAAGTATTTTACATCCAAAATATAAGATTTTTAAAAAAATGCCCAGATATTTATTTAGTTTATTTGGTCCCTTACTCATAAAATTTGTTGTTTGCTGGCAAATCATTTGGGAATGAAGTCACTAAATAATGACATACATTTGAGTTTCAGACATTATTTCCTTCTGAAAATGCTTGCTAAAACAAATCCTTTCATTCTAGCAACTTTCTCATTTTATAACAGCAATGTTTAAAATATACTCCTATTTTTGAGCCTTTGTTCCCCCCCCCCTTTATTTTAGGTTTTATACAGATTTATTGGGCTAAGAGGTTAAGATGTATGCATAATTCTTAACTGCTGCTGCCACTGTTCAATCGATACCACTGTCTCTCTTTCTCTCGCTCTCTCACACACACACTTCCACTTTCATGAACGCAAGCATGCATACACTCACACATGCAGGCAGAAACAAACACACACACACACACGCTTTCTTGTCTTTCTTTCTTTTTAATGTTTCTTTTAATTTTACACTCACTAAACAGTAAAAGCAGACTAAGCACTGCTTAGCAACTGTAAAATAATGGCCCAATCGATCTCATTCTCACTTTCATGGACGTATACAGTCACACATGCAGACATAAACACAGACACTCTTCTAATTTTTTTTTTAATTTTACACTCGCTAAACAACAAAAGTGCTGCTTAGTGAGCGTAAAATAATGGTGGCCATTAGCTTTTATACAGTTCAAGCTCCATGGCAGCTTAATATGCTGCCATAAAGCGGGAGACTCATTTTTCAATGAACATTACCTATATATTAACACCCTGCTGGAGAACATTTGTCTCCAATCAGTGTGGTGATGTACAGGTCACTCATTCTCTAAGGCAAGTTAATGGCTCGTGCTGGAAAATGGAGTAGCATTAAGAAGGATGGAGATGGGTGTAAGAAGTAGAGGGAAGTCAGATAATTGGGGAGGGAGGAGATGAGATAAGTGGTGGTAGTGGATGTTACATTCATTTTCATAGAGAAAAAAATGTTTTATCAGTCTTACAGCAGTGTGTGATTATGTCAACAATCAGTAAAGTGCACATAAGTTACCACAATTCTGTGTTCCCTTTAACACTTGTAAACATCTGAACAGCATTTTCACATCAGTCCACCAGCTTATTGTGAAAGCATTTCACTTTTACTTTACTGTTATGTTATGAAATGTGTTCTTTAAACACATGCAGCATATATCAGATATTTCTAACAGAAGGATACAGCATTTTTGTTTTATTTTAATTTTTTTATAGTGACTTTTTTAACAACAGCATTACATATCATGGAATTAAGAGCAGCTATTGTTTTTTTCCTAATGAGGTTTGGTACTGATGTTTTCTAAGAACTGCACTTATGATAGACATTTAAACAGCCACTGACATGCTTCTGCACCAATTCCAAACACCCAGGCTTGTGGTTGAGAAGAAAAATGTATCACTACATTTTGGAAGGAGTTTGCAAAATAATATTTATGAAAAAGATTGCCTTCCAGCAAGTACAAAGTGTGTCTAGAGGTTCAAACACTACTTACATTATGAGACTGTTCATTGTGGCAGTTTGAATGCATAGTAGTCCTAAACAATATGGATGCCTCAAGCAGCCATCTCATAGAAGAAAACTGAGGGCAAACAAGTTCCAGTGAGACCTGACACTTTACTTACTCCTGTTGTTTCACAGCAGACCATGTGATGCTGTTTTTGTCTTAAGAATATCATGCGATGAGCAATGATCTTTCAAAGAAGGATGGTTACATTCATGTTGACAGGCTATGATTAGAGTTTCTGTAGAAATGCTTATAAATTCTAACCATAGCTTCTCTGCTGAAATCAGTTGCTGGAAATATGTCTGGAAGTTCTAATCATAGTTTCTATAATGATCTCAGTTCAGATGCACATCTCTAAGTTCTAATAGTGGTTTATGTAGAGATCTCAGTTCATGTATGTATGTCTCTAAGCACACTTTCAGTACCTCATTTCATGTTGCTATAGATGTAAGCTCTGCATAGATATGTTGGTAAATTCTGATCCAGTTCAAACAAGAGTATACTTGTGATTTTAGGAACTATCCATTGATACCTTAGAAAGGTAGCTCAAAGTGTTACTATATGGGTCATAAATACATAACTGCTAGTCACATGTTGTATATTGTACTACTACTGAAAGCTACTACTCTGAATGAACATTTCATTAAATACTCTTAGTTAAAACAGGGTGTGATGATGCTCACAATAATCTATTCATCCATCTACAACCTCTTTTCCCATTTTTGCACATGGGGTCAGGGTGTCACTGCATGTTTAAATTGTTGTGCTACATTGTTGCTTGGCTTCAGTTTTACACATTTTCCTAAATACTCAAACTTAAAAACTTAAAATTGGTATAGTAAACAAGATTTAAAGAAAGACTGAACAGACATTGATTTCACTATCTATGACAAGGAATATATCTGAAAGACAACACAATAGAAGCCATATGTAAAGTAGAAACCATTTTATAACCTTCTACCAGTGTAAGGGTTGAATTTTAAACAGTATCATATTGCAGATATTCACCAAGAAGTAAACAAAACCATCACAGAGTGTCTGCAAATTAGTTATGTCAGAACCTACAGTAAACACAGCATTCTGGTATGGCAAAAGAAGACTCATGGAGAATGACTGTAGAGTCGGGGTGGATAAAGTAGCATCACTTTTAGCTGCAGCAGTTCTGGACATAGTGACAATAACTGAACATCTTATAGCTGTATCTAGAAAATATCATGAAGTAACTGATTTAACAAAAAAGAATGTTTTTTGATCCTGGCATCTGAGGTGAAGAAACTACAATGTGCTTTTTCCTTGGGATGGTCAACAGTATATATTTCAAGTTCTTTCATAAGAGTATGTACATACTTTTCAGTAAAAACTCCATGAAAAACCCAATGAAGAGACTTTCATGATGGCTGCATACTGAGCAACAGTTTCATTTCAGTTTTCCTGGTGTGAAAAAGGAAATTGATAAATAAGAGCCAGCAATATTGTCGGTTTGAATAGAATTCAGTTACTGGCTATTAAGTATACTGCTTGTATGACAGCAAAAAAAAAAATTCAGAGAACCTGAAAGTAAAACAACCAGAAAAGATTAAAAGAAAACACTGGCTGGGAAGAATCCTGCATCTGTTCAGCAAAAAGTAATTAAAACTTCAGCTTTGGTACAAAAATGGCTTCCACTAATTTAGAAGAAAAATAAATCAAATGTAGTCAGAGATAATTAAAATAAATGAAGCACTGAATTAGTATATCAATTCAAATAACAAAGGGCTGGAAAAATAGAATACTTAACTGGCTATTAAGATGAACTGATGAAACTGCAAAAATCAAAGGCTGAAATAAAGAAAATAGTGGCTGAGAATGAGACTTCTCAAGAAGAGCCATTTTAAAAAAGGTAGAGTTAGAAGACAGAGCATGCAGAAATAAATGGGATTTTCTGTTGTAACAGAAAAACTGGAAACAACAGACTGCATTCATTTTATGAAAGTACAAAACAACTGGATTGGTATTCCACAACAGGATATGTTAACTGAAAGGGCACATTGCATCTGTGATCCAAACCTGATCATGAAAAAGCAGCCAATACCCATATTAGTAAAGATGTGGTCATACCTACGGACAGAGTTGATCATGACAAAACTGTGGAAGAAGGAAAATGTATTAAAATTGGAGACAGCAGAGTGTTTGTTTGGGCAGAAGAGAAGCAAATTTATCCTAGCAATCAGGGAATGTCAAGAGACAGCCAGGCAGGTGTGAGATTCAAGCTGATGTATCTAGCTGTCTTCAGAATATTTTTTACTAAAGATCAAAGAAATTTCTGGAAGCAAGACAGGCTAATGTGGAAATAAAAAAAAGTTTATCCAACAAAAAGTGAGACAGCAAAAAGAAGATGATTCTACTTCTCATTTCTCTGACAATAAGGTTCATAGACAGACTTTGCCAGTGAAAACTTTTCCAGTGTCCTAAAGAAAAATACTTGAGAGACAGAAAAAAGCACATGAGTTGACTAGAAGAATCAGGAGTACTTTGGACTTGAACCACAGTCTGGTCTTGGTTGATGAAGATGAACAGAAAGACCAGCAACACTGAAATTTGTGAATAAATGGAAGACTATAAAAAATTAATCACATTTGTGAAATATGGTTTTGCAAGAAAAAGTGGCTGAGAAAGACTGGACTTTTGTTGGCTTTATTAAACTTGTGAGTGGACTATAAGGCATATGCCTAACTTTATGTCATTAATGTTTGGAAGAACACTAAAAGGAAAAAAAGTAACTGTAAGGAAAACAAATTTTGTTCTTATTATTGTTTGTATAAAACATCTTATGAAATAAACTGCATGGTATATATATCTATCTATCTATAGTAAAGTACTTTTGTATAATGTGTAGTTGGGGTATTCTAAGTGTAGGGAGAGTCTTCTCAGTGACTGCTGTATGTGTTAAAGAGTTAAAATAAACAAGTACTTTTTAATTGTAAGAAATATAGGCTTTATAGTATAACAAGAGAAGAAAGGCTGGACAAAACCAATTTTAATGCTAACATGCTGTGATCTTGGGCTGCTGGATGGTGTAGGGTGTAAAAGTGTTCTGGTGATATTATATTATATGTAGAGTTAAGATATTTTATCTTATTTTACCAGGTTGAATGTCTAGATTAATGCCTTTTTCTTAAGCTATAAACAAGTGTTTTTGTAAGCAAGTAGGCTTGAAAAATAAGACAAAAATGAAGAAAGCCATAAAAAATTTCTTGTATCCACAAAGATATTAGCTTGTTTTTTCCATTAGCAGATGTTCAGTGGGAGTCAAGAAGTCTGCAGATGAAGGCAATGAAATTTACAAAGGTTGGTTGCTGACTACTTTTACATGGAGAAGAGCTGACTGCAAGTACAAACAATTATTCATTCCAGTTCTGGGCATCACTTGCTGAGGGAAATACAATATTTAAAGGTACAATGGCAAGCAGTTACACTGAAAAATAAAGTTTAAAATTATGGGATGTTAATAAAAGATAGCAGCCTCCTTAGAAGCCTTAGTACTTTAAAACATTTACTAGAAAAGTGAACAATTTAGTTTTATTTAAAGATAGCCAGTGCACTTTTTTGACGGGTAAAATGTTGTTTTCTGAAAATGTACAAGCTGTTTTCACATCTGGGAGGGAAATATAGGTAAGAAATGAATAGAGAACAATCCGTGTAAGTGGGAACACAGGCTATAACATGCACTGTAACATGGATAACCTTATTTTTAGGTTAGGTAATTCCTGTGGGTACAGCTGTTGATTGGGTGAAATTGTTCCTATTTGGATGGTTAAACTTCATTTTTGAAGATATACATAGTTTTTTTGCTTTTTGTAAGTTAAGAGGGGATGGGGGATCTAAAGATGAATTTAGTTTTTTGTTTAATGATTTTCCTTAAAACAAAAAGTCTTAAAAGGGTAACATAGGTTCAAATAGAGAAGAAACAACTGTATAAAAGAGCAGCCTGTCAAACATTAGTGTGTGCATGTAATAAAAAAGTTGGAAATGCACATTCAAAAAACAATCATGTATAATAAATGGGAGCAATAGCTTTTAATCACAATGGCTATGCTATCCATATTATCTTGGAATGCAAATGGCCTTACAGATACAGACAAAAAAATATTTCTATTATATTAAAAATGTGAGTACAAATAGCAATTCTGCAGGATACATATTTGGAAAGAAAAGTGCATGTGAATTTCACAAAGAAAGAATTTCAGGATGGATTCTCAGCAGAATATCAGGGACAAAGGAAAAGAGGAATAATTATACTAACTGCTAGAGTGCCTCTAGTTGTGATAGAAGAGGAAAAAAGACAATAATGGCAGAGTTGTTGCAAGAAGGGTCTATTGACAAGAAAGGAGGATTACACTGGCATGTATTTATATTCCACCAAAAACTGCTATTATATGGAGCTTAAGACAATTTTGGGAAAAGTAATTAGCTTCCAGCAGGAAATATTACTTATAAGTAGGGGATGAAACTTGATTTATAATAGTGTGGATGTATTGGGAGACTTGGAAGGAAATTATAACAAAACCGGGTAGATTTAGGAAGAAATTTATAAAAATATTTATATGGAAGATGTGAATTCATTAGTAGGGACTTGAACAGAATTTACATATTATTGCTCAAGGTATAAAAACTGAGCTTGTCCAGATATAAATTACAGGAATGTACATTTAATTGCTAAGCTTTGACACAAATTATATAACTATTTCAGATTATGCACCAAATAAAAACTAAGATGAAAATGCAGGGTAATGAAGTAAAAATGAGACACTGATGCTTTCCCAACTACCTGTTAAAATAGAGGAATTTAAGGAATAAGTATTTAAATTAATCAAGAGTTATGCTGAAGATAGAAACATATTCAGAAGATTTAGCTTGTTAGTGAGATAAAATGAAAATAAAATTTAAAAGTAGAAAAGTAGAGAAGACATAAAAGAGGAAGATATATGGTTAGGAAATAAACTGAATTACTTAGAGGGGCTATCAAAGGTTAAAGTACTGCAGACTAAGGGGAATCTCACAGAACAAGAAGAGGTGCAAATGAAGAATGCTAAAGAGAAAACAATGGGTATCTGGATAATATACATGAGTTTAGAAAGACCGCTGTTAAGCAACAATTTTGATAATAACTCCAAAGCATAAACACTTTTAGCACAACAACTTAGGCAACAGAAAGTAGAAAGGGTCATCACCAAACTAAGTTAACCTATAACAAGAAAAATAACCAGAGATCCTGCAGTAGTATTAGTGATATTTTGGAAATGTTCTGAAAATTTGTATAAAGCAGGGAAATGTGGAAATTAAGAAAGAGCATGATTGGAAATATTTATGGAAGGCTTAAGTATGCTAAGCTTAAAGGCAGATGAGTCTAATCACGTAGCAGTTAAGATAGGAGGAGATCAGTTAAAAATAGAAATGTGTAATTAATCTTTAGGAAAGACTCCAGGAACAGTTGGTACTCCTGTTGAAGTTTGGAAGTTAGGAGGGAAGAAAGTGATAAAGATCTGAATGATTTTATTTAAAAGTATTTTAAAAGAAGAGGAAGCACCAACATCCTTGAAGAAAGATGTGGTAGCTGCATTACCTAAAGACGGTAAAGGCCCATCAGACCCAGATTCATATAAATCCATTTCAATTCTAAGCCATAATTATAAAATGTTTATGTCCTAGACTTGCTAAAATAATGGCAAAGGAAATAGAGACCTTATTTGGCATATATATATATAAAATGAATAATCTAGACTTGTATTCAATGAGAAACAATACTTATTTGTATATTGCCATTTTTTTCTCTAACCATATGGAGATAGATTCCAGGAGCAAAGAGGTAATGCTTCCACTGTACTGGCCCCTGGTCAGACCATACTTTGAGTGACTACTATTTGCAGTTCTAAAGGCTATATAAAAATAATAAAAGGAGAGGATAAAGCTTCAGTGGGCAGTTATAGACCATTTTGTCATATTAACATTAATGTTAAACTTGATGCTACAATCTTAGCTGACAAAATCAAACTGTTGTTACTCATACCAAAAGAGCCCTCCCAAGGAGAGTTTATCCTGGGCAGGATGAGCTCTAACCATCTTTGTACATTAGTGCTTTACATATAGACATTAAAGAATGATCCAACTGCAGCTGCTGCAGTTATAGTGGATTTTGAGAATAAATTTTATTCCATATTTTGGTTAAACCTATGTAAGTTGATAGAGAGCAGAGTCACTTGATCTCCTGGACCTCTTCACATTAATGATTCAAACCTGCTGTGAGGTACCAGCTGCAGCAGTGATAACTGAGATCCTGCCAGCATTTCTCTTGAAGGAGGTGTACCTGCCAGGGATGTACCATGCCTCCTAACTTTCCAATGAAATTCTAAGAAATGGAATAGTCAGAGGAGCAAAACTAAAAGAGTAAATTGGGGGGGGGGATATATACTAAGTGCAAACTGTGGTTTCTCTGAGTATTTCAGTCTTACAGTGTATGTATATATATATATATATATATATATATATATATATATATATATATATGCGCTACAGAATCCTGAAAGCCCAAAATCCTGAAGACCAAGATCTTGAGACCAAAATCCTGAAAACACAAAATCCTGAAAACACACAGGATACCAACACTTACTATATTCCAGCACAAGTACATACAGAAACATATTACCCTTCAACTAGGGGGCAAGCACTAAGTGCAATCTCGGAGCTGATATATTTAAGTAGCAGGGGGTGGGGGCGCAGCACACTTCATGGGGGGGTGCAGGAGGGCTTGCCCCCCTGCTTATACTTGGAGAAGAGTAATATGGTTTGTGTTTTATTTATTTCTGTATGTACTTGTGCTGGAATATAGTAAGTGTTGGTATCCTGTATGTTTTCAGGATTTTGAGTTTTCAGAATTTTGAACTTTCAGGATTTTGGTCTCAGGATTTTGGTCTTCAGGATTTTGGGCTTTCAGGATTCTGTAGCACTCCTATATATATATATATATATATATATATATATATATATATATATATATATATATATATATATATATATACAGTAAGGGTGATGCTGGACATTATCTCCCACATCGGAGGGTGTAGGGTGGTAAAGTGCTTTAAAGACGTAACAATGAGTTTCAAAACTTATTACTTCTTGCTTGTATTCCATTTTTTTTTCAGAATCTTGGTAATGCAAAATCAAGTCTTGCACATTTGATAGAGAGCCCCTGTCTTCTTCACTATTTTTCCTAGTGACCCAGCCTTTGCTAAGAATGATTAATTAGAATCACAATATAAAAGGATGATATCTACATGGGGAAGTGGTTGAAGTCCTTCTTTTTGCTGATGGCAGTATCACTCACCCTAGCCCTGATGAATGACATCCACTTATATCAAGTCAAACTATCTGAATGTGGCTAGCTACTTTCTCTGGCCTAAATGTCAATTGTGCTACAACAAATATTTTTCCATTTAATAAAGTGGTATGCACCCTTAAAGAATCCAACTGAACATTTGAATCTGAATGGAGTAAGACATATCTCAAATAATATCTGGAAATTGTCTTCCACACAACCCCTGTACAATTTTGAACATTAACTTTGAAAGATCTGCTCTGAGTTACAGCACAAAGGCATGAAAATTACAGAACCAACTGATATTGTCAACATCCTGGCAGATAGGTTCAGTGCTAACTTTACCCCCCCCCCACCCCCTAAAGGGCCCATATCTATACAGGAAGAATGCAGAGTCCCTGTAATCACAACTACGCAGGTGAAAGCTGCACTCTCTAAAGCCAAAAACACAGCATCCGTGGGACCGGATAACATCCCAGGCTGCGTTTTACACAAACTTCAGAATGAACTGGCTCACCACTTAAGCACCATGTTCAATAATAGCCTCGCATCAGGCTTTGTGCCCACTGAATGGCGCACAGCAACAGTTATCCCACTCCACAAAGGGGGAGCCACCACTGATCCCGGGAACTATAGACCTATTAGCCTGACGAGCCTGGTCTGCAAAGCCATGGAACGTATCATCATGGAACTTATAAACAAAGGCATTGGTAACCTCCAAACTCTGGATCCCACCCAGTTCAGGTTTGTGAAAGGCAGATCATGCCTCCTGAACCTGATCAACTTCTTTGAGGCAGTCACCAAAGCCGTAGATGAGGGTAAAGTGGTTCACACAGCCTATCTTGACCTCGCCAAGGCTTTCGACATCATCCCCCATTCTGGAATTATAGCTAAACTCAATAAACTAGGCATAAATCCCTACGTCACAAGATGGGTTGCCAGCTGGCTCACTGACAGAACCCACACTGTAAAAGTTGCAGACTCCAAATCTGACCTCAAACCAGTGACAAGTGGAGTACCACAGGGTTCCGTCCTGGGACCGCTCCTGTTTGGTATCTACTTCTCTGAAGTACAGGCTAACACAGAAGGCCTCTGGCTAGCGAAGTTCACAGATGACTGCAAACTAGGAGCCATAGTCAAGTCCCCAAATGATTTGAACATCTTACAGAAGGGCCTCTCTGAGACAGATGCCTGGTGTCAGAGCCATGGCCTCAAGCTCAATGCCAAAAAGTGCAGTGTCATCCCCTTTGGTAAAAACTCTGTACCCATGAACTACCACATAGGCAGCAATCTACTTAACACCGAATGCGTGATAAGAGACCTTGGGACCCAGGTGGACAGTAGTCTTTCCTTTGATAGTCACATCGCCACAGTAGTCAGGAAGTCCTTCTACGTGGCACACCTCATCATAAAAGGGTTCTCGTCCAGGAAAAATGAAGTCATCGTTACCCTCTACTCATCACTCATTAGACCCATTATAGAGTACAATGCCCATTTTGGAATGTACCTCACAAGACATTTGCAGCAGCTGGAAAGGCCACAGAAGTACCTCACAAAGAGGATTACTGGACTCAAACAAATGCCCTACACTGACCGCCTCAAAAAACTCCAGCTTTACTCTGTAGCATATCGCCTACTCAGAGGTGATCTCTGCCTAACATATAAAGCTATGTCAAACCCAGAGCTGTTGGACATGCTACACCTAAAGAAATCCCAATCCCTCCGAGCTACACGCTCTAGGGACCTAAACCTTGTCACCACAATAAACAGGACGTGCTGGATTGATAGATTCCTATCCCAGAGACTTCCCATACTCTGGAACAGGCTACCCATCTATGTCAAGCAAAGTTCTTCATTAGCACTCTTCAAGAAAAATCTTGATGAGTGGATGGGAAACAGAAAATACACCCCGGGGATCACTTCTGTATCTCTGCTCATCAGTGGCACAGGAAAATAACTTTCTTGGGTGGCATAAGCCAGGGAACCTTGTTGGCTAGGCTTGCATAGGCCCTTTGGCCGATAGCCTAGTACCTACCTATGAACCTATGTTCTTCTTATGGATGCATGTCTAGATGACTGGCTTCTTTTGCCTTTAAAGATATACATTGTAACTCTTAATTGTTTTCTTTATTCCTCTTCTGTTTTACATATTTAGACATATCTTGACCTCACTCCACAATCATTGGCTAGTTAAAATGAAGTTTACATGGCAGTGTTTACAAAAGTAAGAAACTGTGGCTCTTACCAAAGACTGCAGCCATCCTAACATCTAAAGGAGGTCTAGGATAACCAGATTTGGGTATGTAGGTGTTATTTTTATCCTATAACAGTTGTTTTCATGTAATGGTAAACCCCTCCCTCTTTGAACAACATTTGAAGCAAAGATTCTGGGTAGTTATTCCACGTAGTCCGTAAATTAGTACTCAAAGTCACTCCTGGTCACCTATACAGTGATGTGCCATTGACTCCACCGTTTATGCTCTTAAGGGACTAGGAAAGAAAATAGGGGATGAAAATAAAGTATGGGGTATGAGCATTCTCAGAAGGCCATAGACTTGACTGTGAAGAGTGGAGGAGTAGATGTATGTCCTGGCAGGATTAATTTGTTTATGGCATAAAAGCCTACAGAATATATATCACTTCTTACAATCACAAAGGCAAATTTGGGCTTACCAGCAAACACCACTGGTAGTATCTATAGTCCAGGCATGTAGTCCTTCATTTGGACTTTAGACCAAAACTGAAGACCCTTCTTCTTCTTCTCCTGAATCTTCATAGGAATAGTACACAAATCAGGCAAGCAACGTATCTCAACTAAGAGCTCTGAGGCCATGAAGCAGAGCCTACAGAGAACTTAATCAAATAGCTACATAGACTTAACCTTTCTACATGCTTTAACAGCAACAACAACAAACAACAAACAATACACAATCACAAAGACAGATGACTGTTGTGGCCCTCCATTCACCTGGTATGTAACCTGTTTTGAGACTCTAGTTGAGTGCTTCTAGTGGTCCTGCTAGGTCATGTTTTAGGCTATTTTGGGAGGCAACCTGAAATATTGTTGTGGCCCACTGAAGCAGTGATTTTGGCCTCGCCAGGACCTGTTCCCTGTTGATATCTGTAGGGAATATGTTAGAAGGGATTTCACAGTGGGGAGTGGGTGGGAAGTGGGGAGAGAAGTTAGAGCTAAATTTATCAGCAAGTAGATTCTGTGTCACCCTGATCAGTGAAGGTTGCACCATTTACCACTACTTCTGCACAGTGCTGAGTGTTACCTTTAAGGTTTCTGACATAGCTGAAGATTGTCCTTAGCCTGGGAGGCTATCCTGACTTTGTAATTGGCCTTGGACTTTATTAGACCTCTTAGATTTTTGTTTAGTTGAATCAAAGAGCTCTTGTTTCTAGTACAGTTGCTCTTTCAGATTTTGGCCATGACTTTTTTTTTGTTATATACCCTTTTAAGGTTAGGATTCCACCAGTGGGGTTTGTTTTTGGAGTTAGATTTGAGCTTACTTTGGGTAGGTATGGCAGCCTCAATGCAGCCATTTACATGTTTTTTTCAGGATTTCTATGAATAATTCTATTATAGGTAGCTGTGTACTCAAGGTTCAGGAGAGCCCTGAATATTGACAAATTGTCATTTAATATGATGTAGTTTTCTTTAGAGTAGTTCCTTACAGTTACAGGTTGGCACACTGGGGGTGGGGGCTGCAATTCTCTCCCATTTTGACACATATTGGGTCAAGTATGTTTGATCGTCTGGTTGCAGTGTTCACCATCTGGTCTATGCTGCTTGTGTTAATAAAGTACAGGAAACATTGTGGCTGTGAGTTAGAGGCAGTGTACATTTCACAGTCTATAGAGGGGTGGTTAAACTCTCCCATGAATAGAGTATTTGGTTGGATGTCGAGCACCTCTGGTATCTCTAGGTATGAATTATGAACTTCATTGGTCATATAATGTCACCTGTATCTGTCTGGGATGTGGTAAGGAACCTTGTCTATTGAGACTTGGATATGGATGAACTCCAGGGCATCATCCTGTTTAACCAGCCTGGAGTTGTATATGTTGCTAATGTAGATCACTACACCTCCACCTTTAGATCTAACCAGCCTGGAGTTGTATATGTTGCTAAAGTAGATCACGACACCTCCACCTTTAGATCTAACCAGCCTGGAGTTGTATATGTTGCTAATGTAGATCACGACACCTCCACCTTTAGATCTAACCAGCCTGGAGTTGTATATGTTGCTAATGTAGATCACGACACCTCCACCTTTAGATCTAACCAGCCTGGAGTTGTATATGTTGCTAATGTAGATCACGGCACCTCCACCTTTAGATCTAACCAGCCTGGAGTTGTATATGTTGCTAATGTAGATCACGACACCTCCACCTTTAGATCTAACCAGCCTGGAGTTGTATATGTTGCTAATGTAGATCACGACACCTCCACCTTTAGATCTAACCAGCCTGGAGTTGTATATGTTGCTAATTTAGATCACGACACCTCCACCTTTAGATCTAACCAGCCTGGAGTTGTATATGTTGCTAATGTAGATCACGACACCTCCACCTTTAGATCTAACCAGCCTGGAGTTGTATATGTTGCTAATGTAGATCACGACACCTCCACCTTTAGATCTAACCAGCCTGGAGTTGTATATGTTGCTAATGTAGATCACGACACCTCCACCTTTAGATCTAACCAGCCTGGAGTTGTATATGTTGCTAATGTAGATCACGACACCTCCACCTTTAGATCTAACCAGCCTGGAGTTGTATATGTTGCTAATTTAGATCACGACACCTCCACCTTTAGATCTAACCAGCCTGGAGTTGTATATGTTGCTAATGTAGATCACGACACCTCCACCTTTAGATCTAACCAGCCTGGAGTTGTATATGTTGCTAATGTAGATCACGACACCTCCACCTTTAGATCTAACCAGCCTGGAGTTGTATATGTTGCTAATTTAGATCACGACACCTCCACCTTTAGATCTAACCAGCCTGGAGTTGTATATGTTGCTAATGTAGATCACGACACCTCCACCTTTAGATCTAACCAGCCTGGAGTTGTATATGTTGCTAATGTAGATCACGACACCTCCACCTTTAGATCTAACCAGCCTGGAGTTGTATATGTTGCTAATTTAGATCACGACACCTCCACCTTTAGATCTAACCAGCCTGGAGTTGTATATGTTGCTAATGTAGATCACGACACCTCCACCTTTAGATCTAACCAGCCTGGAGTTGTATATGTTGCTAATGTAGATCACAACACCTCCACCTTTAGATCCTGCCTGTGCTGCTGCTTTCATTCTACATGTGTGGAAGGCACTGTAGCCTTGCACTGGCGGAGTACTTTCTGTGGGTTTAAACCAAGGCCCACTAACAGCAGAGATGTCTACATTCTTTAGAGGGAGGAGAGCTTGTGAGCTCTGAAGTTTCTTGTTTAGGCTCCTAGCATTGAGCAGTAACACCTTACCTTAAAACTGTTTTTTTTTGTTTGTTTGTTTTGTTTTTTGCTATGTTGGTAGTTTTGTCATTGCCTCTAAGGGGGTAGATAAAGTTTTAGCTAATAGCCGAAAGCCCAGTGGGGACAGGTGCAAACCATCTTTTGCAAAGTAAATTGGTCTGTTAACCATGCCCTCCTGTGCTGAGAGATATTAGATCCCCTTGGAGTGATACCAGAAGCTAAGACAATTATTAAAATCAGTCATTTTTTGTTCATACTGTAACATCATCCTAGGTAAAGGTAGAATACTGCTCAATGTATATAGTCCAGTGTGGTATATCTCAGGTTATTTACACCCACATGGAATATGATAGAATCATATCACCTGTGGTGCATCAACATGAGTGCATGCATGATATTGTGGATTCTAGCTCCAGGTAAGTAACAAACTATTGTATTCTCTTTGTCAAGTAAAGCGTTTGCTTGCCTTTATGGTCTTTGTTCTAAGGTGACCATTGGGTGTAGGATAATTTGTGTTCTACCATACTTCTTCAGCTTCATTCATGTTATTGCACAGCATCAACTCTAAAAAATGTTGCATTTAATTTCAACAAATTATTGTTATGCCTTAAGTTATTGACATATTTATCTGTGTTCTTGCTGTTTTCAATAACTCAGTGGCTATGGCTATATTATTATTATTATTTGGAACCATTTGCTTTAAATATAAAGTTTAATAAAGTTGCAATAAAAATAGTCCAATCCTTGCCCATTAACCCTTCTTCCCTAACATAGGGTGCATTATTACCAGATGACATAATGAAAAGTATGTGATTTTGCAGCAAATAAATATTAAGTCAGAATTAGTAATTGTAGAACACCCCAAATTTCCTTCTTGCCATTAATGGCAGATTAACCCAAGGTCTGTCAGGTGTCTAGCAGTATCTCAGAAGTATCCATCCTGATGTCACCCACTATTTTCTGGGAGTGTGCCATGGTGGTTGTCAAACAGTTAAAACAAGCTACAAACAATAATCATTTTAATATGTAAAATTCTGTGGTACATTGAACTACTGCTTCTGTATATCAGATTCTACTGTCTGAGCTACTTTGTGTTGCAGGTATGCTTGCACTGGTCTACCATTATGTCATCAGCAAGTAGGTTCATTGCACAGAGTAGTCTGATTCCTCTCTTAGTTCCCCCACTGCTAGTAGCTGATGTTTGTTAATGGCCAATGTCTTGAAAGCCAAGAAAAAAAAGAAAGGGTAAGTATACATAAATTTGATAGATGCCTCATGTAAGGTAGATTTGATGGAAGTCCAAGCACCCAGCTTTATCATACTAAAGGAATTCTCATATGACTTTTCAGTAGCCATTCTTATCCCAGAAGTGAAATTATAAGCACCCATTATGTCCATGTGATAAATGCCAAGATATTTTATTAAATGCTTTGTGGACTTATAGAAGACCCATGGTCTGTATCTGAACACCTTTCTATAATGCTGCTTCTGAAAGGCCTCTTATTCACTGCATAATCACCTTATTTGCATTTGGAGGGGATAAAGCTTACTGGTCAGGAGGAACTAATATTCTTACGAAATACATAAGCATCCTGGCCCACATGGGTCTTGTAGTCTGTACTGAAAACAGGAATGATATATCTTAAATTTTTAACATGCTTCAAGAGCTAAATAATTTGGTACAGTTTTATATACCTTGTATAATAGCACTGACATACTAAAACTGGAAATGTGAAAAGGAAAATTCTGTAAAACCATATCCCAAAAATGTATGACTCTATGACATGATAAAAATGCATGCTCTGTAGTCTCTTCACAACAACAAATATAACAATTCCTATCATCTTTTATTTTATATTTCATCAAATCTTTGACCAGAAAGTTGCCTAAGAGTACATGCCAAAGAAAATCTCCAATTTCATAAAAATATCCAAATATTTTCTTATCTGGATATTTTTGGTGACAAATCCTTTCAAGGTTTCACATAATAAAAATAATCTATTATCAATAAATACCATATTCTCCTGTGATTAGGAATAGCACTATAATCAGTTTTCAAAGAATTACACTGATGTATATATTGATATGAAATAAAATCAGAAAAAATGTTCTCTCTCATATACTTAGTAAAGTCCAAATACCAATATACTTATTCCATAACAATTTGCCTTCACCATCAGTGTCCTTAAGCTTTAATTATGATAAGACTCAATAAAAATGTAATGACGCAAGAAAAAATGTAAGGTTAATTAAACCTAAACCATCATCTTCAACAGTACAATAAAACAATTCTCCTCATAATTAGATTAAGCCTACTACCCTAAATAAATGAAATCAACAATTCCAATAGATATTTTTCTTTACTAACAGAAAAGGGAATTACTCCAAAAACATAGCTAAGTGTGCTTGATGCAAAAATATTTAACAAATGTGTCTTCTTTTTAAAGGGTAAAGAAAATGATTTCCAAGTAAAAATAAAAAAAAAAACATTTTTTTTCCAAAAGTGTATTACACTGAGTAGAATATGCAACATAATTTCCAAATTTAATTCCAAGTATTTAATGCAGTCTACCTGAAAGGCAGTGTCCTGATAAGGTATACTAATACCAAAACACTGACATTTGGTAATATTAAATTTCAAAGCTATAAGGGCCAGCCTATATTCTAATTTAAAAAAAAATGCATTGCTCAAAACAGAAGCAGTCTGGACTACAATATTCAAATTATCTGCATAAGAAAGATATATAGGAATACGGACATCATAAATGGTTAATGGAGGCCAAGTAACATCATAAACCGAACACCATGGTTTTGGGAGACTTTAACTACCCATCCATTGACTGGGTAAATTACTAGTGCCCAAACTCACTTGCCCAGAGGTTCCTTGACTTTGTTAACTCCAATGCTCTGGACCACAAGGGGTGCCAACATCCTGGATCTGGTGTTTAATATGGGGAACCACCATAGCACCCCCACTGTGAGGTCTTCCCTGGGTGAGATCTGACCACAAATCAGTCTCATTCGAAGTAACTATCACAACTGACCCCCCCCCCCCCCAGCAGTAACTAAACTAAAAAACTTCTCCAAAGCAATTATAACCTCTTACAGGATGGCATAAATAGCTTCACTGCACCTCCCCCCTCAGATGGAACTGGCAACTATGCCTAGTTCTACAACAATGCTTTATACACACACCTGTATAACTGCATTAACTCACCCGTACCTGATAGGACCAAAACAAGCTCCTCAAGGAAGAGCAAACCTGCCTGGTGGACAACTGCCATTAACAGGCTTTACAATAAGAGGAAGAAATTGCTGTCTAAGCATAAGAGGAAGCAAGCCCTAAACTGGAAACACTCCCCCTCAGCTTAAACAAGCAAATAAGACTACTTGTAAAGTCCTCCAGAGCAAACTACAAGTCCAGATTAGCTTCCTCAAGTAAGGACAACCATAATGCATTCTTTAGTTACATCTGTAACCTAAAAGGAAAGGCCCAGATTTGTGCCAAACTGCTGGTTAATAATACCACATATACTGAACCTATAGATATAGCTAACCCATTGGCCCACAGGTTCTGTGAAAACTTCACTCTCACATACCCAATGACATCCTTACCACCTGTCCCCTACCTTGTATCTCTAAAGAGCAGGTCATAAATGCCCTCTCTAAGGCCAAAAACACAGCATCTCTGGGACCTAATAACATCTCAGGCTGCGTCCTACATGGGCTTCAACAAGAATTAGCAACACCATTGGGTACTCTTTCCAATAATAGTCTAAGCACCAGTTTCATCCCAGCTGAATGGAAAATGGCCACCGTTATTCCCTTGCACAAAAGTGGTGCTTCCACTGACCCTGGGAACTATAGACATATTAGCCTGAGTAGCCTTATCTGCAAGGCCATGGAGCGAATCATCATGGACCTTATCTACAAACATATAGGTAATCTCCAAACACTTAACTCTACTCAGTCTGGATTTGTCAAAGGGAGACTGTGCCTGTTAAACCTGGTGGGCTTCTTCGAGACAGTCACCAAGGCCCTGGATGAGGGGAAATCTGTGTACACAGCCTACCTAGACTTAGCCAAGGTGTTTGACATTAGCTCCCATTCAGGAATCATTGACAAACTCACCAGCTAGGTATCAACCCATATATTTTTAAATGGATCACTAACTGGCTCACTGATAGAACCCATATAGTCAAAATAGAGGAATCCACCTCCAACAGCAGACCTGTAACCTGTGGTGTTCCACAGGGATCAGTCCTGGGACATCTAAGTGTTTGGAATCTATTTTTCCAAAGTACAAGCAAAAACTAAAGGTCTGTGGCTGACAAAGATTGCTGATGACTGCAGACTGGGAGCCACCATAGAATCTCCAAATGATATCAACATCCTACAAGAGAGTCTTACACAAACAAATGATTGGTACCAAATTCATGTCCTTAAACCGAATGCAAAAAAAAATGTATTATCATCCCTTTCGGTAAGAGCGATGTTCCTGCTAACTACCACATCAATAGCAATGCCTTAACTATGCACTCAGTGGTGAGAGACCTGGGCACACAAGTCAACAGCAACCTTATCTTTGACCACCATGTCTCCTCAGTGGTAAGAAGGGCATTCTATATTGCTCATCTCATAAGTAAGGGCATTGCCTCCAGAAAAAAAGACGTTATAACCTCCCTGTACTCTTCCCTCATCACACCAATAATTGAGTAGAACGCCCCTTTTGATATGTACCTTTCCAACTACCTGCAGCAATTGGAGAGATCACAAAGGTTCCTCACACGGGAAATTCTAGGTCTTCAGCATCTGTCCTATCTGGATTAGCTGAAATCACTGTCACTTTATTCTGTTTCATACAGACTACTCAGAGGTGATCTCTGCCTTGCATACAAGGCAATCTCTGACCCTGCTTTAATGGAAATGTCGTATATACGTAAGTCAAATGGTACACGGGTTACTCGCTCAAAAGATCTTAACACGGTATGTGACATTAATAGAACTGGATGAAGGGACAGATTTGTCTCCCAGAGATTACCACACCTTTGGAACAGACTCCCACTTCATGTCAAACAACTCACCTCATTGGCCCTCTTCAAATCTGGCCATAAATTCACCCTGGAGGTTCCACCTGTGTCCCTCTTGGATAGGGACAATAGGTACTGATCATGGAAATAAGGATAGAACTTGGCTAGGCTTGTAAGGGCCCTAGGGCCATTAGCCTAGTAACTTCCTATGATTCTATGATGAAGACATTCACTGAAAACAGCATTAATAACCGAACTAAACAATAAACTGTTTAAAGGGCAGCCTTTTTTAACTCCCATTGAAACTCTAGTATTATAACACATAAAAAACTTTAACCTCAGGCCTAACCTAAGAATGTTTATATATTTACATGATAATACTAAGAAAGCTTACATTAATATTATAGCTCTCTAAGATATCCCATACGCTATCATCTGCTAAAGTATCATATGCCTTAGACACATAATAAGATAACGATAAACCATGACTTTTACCAACATAATCTAAAACGTCATGCAACAATATTAAAAGATCTTTTATACTTTTTCCTAAGATACCATAAACTGCATTATAAAAGTGATCTAAATCTTTAGCTAATCTTAATTGTAATATTTTGCAAAATAGTTTATAGTCAGTATTATTCAAAGATAAAGGCCTCCAATTACCCAAGAAAAATTCTGTCACCTCTCTCTCTCTATATATATATATATATATAGAGAGAGAGAGAGAGAGAGAGAGAGGAATTTTAAAGTTCCTGCACATATTTCAGAGATAATAATTCCAGAAAATAACCACTCATTCATAACAGATACTAAATCAATTTATAAGTGGGTTGCTTAGCACTATAAAAAGAAAATGGTATGCCATCAAGACCAGGTGATGTATCCTTAGAAATAGTTTTTAAGACTGCATTAAATTGATCTAAGACAACAGGTTTAATTACATATTTTATTTATTTTATTTTATTTTACATTTGTTTACCAGGAAAGCCCGACTGGGTGCAAGCCCATTTTTAGCAGAGGCCTGAGGAGAAAAGCTCCACATACAAAATAGACATAATTATTACAAAGACAGTTGGACAATTTGTTTAAACAAAAAGTTATACATTGTCAATAGTTACGCAGTATATACAAATAGACATTGTATCATTTTGTCAAGTAGAAGGTTCAAAGTATGGTGATGGTAGCATAATAGGAAATGCTGCAGTTTAAGCAGAACGTGTGCAGGAAATTGCATAATTTTGTGTAGTAGAAAGGTTCCAAGTACAATTAGATATTTGTTATAAGATATTGTAAAGCTAAGAGTATGAGGTAAAGTGTATTCAGACTAGAAGAGAGTATTTCCTATATTTGTCTTTACAATATAAGGAGCGTGATGAAAAGGTTAGGATGGTAGTTAGAGTGAATCGAGTTAGGAATATAAAGGTATCAGAATGATTAATAGATTCATATAATTTACTAACATTATTTTAAGTAGGTACTGTTGTCATAGAGAGAAGAAGTAAGAATTAAGAAGAATGTTTTAACCTGGAGAATTGCATGGACAAAGCCATGTGTTAGTCAGTTGGTCTTTGAGAATTTTTTTAAAGTGAGCGATTTTAGTTAAGGTTCTTAGTTCTAGAGGTAGGGAGTTCCAGATTTTGGCTATATAACTAGAGTAAAGTGTGTCATCTGGGGAATTTGTAGATTTTGTAACTTTCAGTAAGAATTTGTTGGTGAATCATAAGAGTCTATGGTTAGACTATGGCTCTAGTAGGTTTTGTAAGGTAGGTGTTTTGCTTGGCTGCTTAAGTAATTTGTGTGCCATGGTCAGCTGGTTATAGTGTAGAAGATGTGGGAATTCTACCCACGATAGTTTTATTGGTACTAGACACATGTGTTCTATATGGGGAGTCAGTGGCAAATTTAGCTGTTTTGTTATAATATGTTTCAAGTTTACCTAGATCTCATTTTTTGAGGTTTATGAATGTGCGTGATGCATTGAGATATGTTGAGAGTAGATGAGTTCTTGCGATGGCTATGTTGGTATTGTTGGTCAGGAATTGTTTGTTTGTATATAGAGTACCTAATTTTCTGTGTACTTTCTTGATGGTTTATGATATGTGTTGTTCAAATCTCATGTTATGATTCAATAATGATACCTAGGAGTTTGGTCTGTGCAATGGGTTCAGTAGTTATGTTACCTGCAGCAGTAATGGAAAAGTTGAGTGAGGGATCAGTGGCTGTAGTAAGTTGGAAGATTATTAGCTTGGTTTATTAGGGTAAAGTATAAGTTGTGTATTAGAAAGCCATGCTTCCACTGCTGTGAAGGATTTTTGTGCTTTTTCCTGTAGTTCTTGAAGGGTATGGGCTGCACATATTAATGCGGAGTCATCTGCATATTGGACTAGTGTGGTTAGAGAGGTAGCTATGTTGATATTGTTAGTGAAGGTATTAAAAATAAGGGAACCAAGAATGGAGCCTTGAGGCATCCCTAATGTGACTGGCAGTAGTAAGGAGATGTCTTGTTTCCACTTTACTGCCTGGTGATAATCAGTTAGGTAACTTTGGAACCAAGAGAGAGACGATGAACTAAGATTTAGGCTGGATAGGACTGTTAGTAGTTTTTGATGGGAGACCATATCGAAGGCTTTGGACATATCAAGGAAGACTGATGAGACTATTTTACCTTCGCTCCTATGTACTATGATTAAGTCTGAATTCATGTTGGGAGCTAGCTAGGAGCTTATTATCTGAGAGGTGGTGCATAAGTTGAGAATGTATGTACCTTTCTAAAATTTTGGATAGAGGAAATAATATAGTAATAGGTCTGTAATTAGATAGCTCAGTTGAAGTACCTCCCTTGTGGAGTAGGATTATATATGAGAATTTCCACAGATGTGGGACCTGATGTTCAGTGATTGATTAATTGATTAGAATTGACATAGGGTAGGCTATAGCATCAGTTGTCATGTTGAGATATTCTGCTGGAAGGTTGCCAGCTGCAATGATTGTTGATTTCACATTTTTAATCAATTTCTTTATGGTGTTTGTTGAGATGGGATGGAAGGAGAAAGTGCTATTGTTCCTATTTTCTAATAAGGGTATAGCATCTGGTGGAGAACAGTTGTTTTTGGATAGTACCAGGATACTCTCAGTGAAATATTTGTTAAATTGTTTGGCAGTTGTACTCGAGTTTAGGGTGGTGATGGGGGTTGGAGTAAATACCTGTCAGGGGTACAGGATAGTTTTGATAGCTGTCCAAAAATGCACTCTAAGAAAGTTGAACTATGGAATATTTATTGGTGGTATTTTGAAGGTGCATTGATCTAGGAGAGCAGTATTATAAATTGATGATATTTTGAAGGTAGTCAATGGTGTTTGGAGTGGTGTAGGACATGTAGATTTTTGGTTGAGTAGTGAGGTTTTTAGATGTATGTAAGAAGTTAAATGAGCAGCTAGGTGAATAGTTATGAGTATAGTCATTTGTAGACATTTAATTTTTTGTTATAAATTGATGCCCAAATTTAGGTTTATGGAAACTGTGTATTATTGCTGGAATTATATTGTGAAGACTTTAGTTGCTTGGTTAAAGTGATTGCTAAAGTAACTATGGAGAGTAGTTTGAGTGGTTAAGGTGAAGGTGATGGTTAAAGGTTAGATGATGAGGCTTAGGTGGAAATGAGTTTTGGTTAATTAAGGATAATTGGATAAGAGTAAACAGATCAGACTGGTAAGTGTATGGGTGAGTGTGTATGGAGGCTGTTGACTGGACAATATGAAAACAATGGGAATGGCTAGGTGAAAATAAATCTGTAAAAATAGTAGGGTGGGTGGAATTTGGGGTAGGGTAAGGGAGCAGAATGAGCCTGAGCTTAGTGGGTTGGACCAGATCAGATCATCTCAGCAGAAAAGAATAATACAGCAAAGTCAGAAGAAGGTAAGATAGATGAAGAAAGTACTGGGCTTATTAGAGGTAAGGGAAATAGAAGCCAAAGTGTTAGGGTTCTGTTAGTTTAACTGGTAGGATAGCATATTAGCTTAGAAGGGTCCACAAGGAATAAAAGGATAGTAGGATGACAGGGGTTTACATTTGGTGATGTGCTTGCAGCTGTACAAATGCAGGTAAATCACAATGTAAGCAGAGATTATTTAAACATACAATAGTGATTGCAGGGGTTTGCAGGCTAAAATTGCCTGTATTGAAGAGGCATATCTCAACTCAGGCAGGGCGTGCAAGCATTCCACACTGTAGGGTTTAGTTGCTGCTAGGGTCTAGAAAAGAAGTGGGAGAATATGGAGATTAGAGAAAGATAGGTGCTGATGTGTTAGGTGTCTAAGGCAGACAAGAGTGCAGAAAGAAAAAGGAGGACTTAGGAAAATAGAGAAAGGCAAATATAAGGAGTAGGTTAAAAAGAAGTAGAAAAGGGTGAACAGCAATATTAACTAGAAATTTTATAATCTTAAATGGTCATTGCATCAGTTATTTAAAAAACAGTGAACAATAAATCAATATTAATTTAGAAGAGATCTTGGTTAAAGAAATATACTGCAAACAAATAAACAAGTAATTATTCAGCCAGGCAAGCAATAATGCAGCATTAGGCATATAATAGCACCACTATTCAGATAGAACAATGGTTATTTTCTGCTCAGCTATCTAGAAGGTATTATTTTGTTTTCTTTTTAACAATGTGTCTGCCCTAAAGTTCCATATGAAGCAAACAACCAATGGTGCACTAGAATGACATTGTACTGGCACAGATACCACAGCGTACAGTACAAAAACACCAAGAAAGCTTCTCTGATAAAAAATAAAAACTTTCTATCAATCTTCTACTAGTTAGACCACCAAGATTTGCTTTGGGTAGTATCCAGAAGTTATAATATTTTGAGGTCAAGGCTTATATTTAGCCAAAAACAAAAACAGTACCTTTTAATATGTTAGCCGTTCTTGGATTGTTCACATGAAATTGTACATATTTAATATTTTTATCAGTTAAACAAGAGACTCCCTACCTGTACCTTGAAACTGCATAGTTAGAATAGATGCCAAATACATATTGTGCAACATAAAAGCAAACAGGAAGGACAGTAAGGATAAATGGTCAAATACGCAGAAAACACAGTATACAGTAAAAAATAGTGAAGGACTAAGCCACGATAACACAAGGCATAAAATTTTAATGATCGTTAGCACTTTCGCAGCACCTTTGCAGCTTCATCAGACATTACAGAAAAAAATAATACCATTATTTAAAATACAAATCAGCCAATGAGATCACTTGGCCAATTCGGCCTTTAAGTTACAGATTATAAAATGGATCTAATACAGCAATGGTCTGTACAAACAACAATAATGCACTAAATAGTAACATATACAAAAATGGTGAAAAATCTAAAAAGCAGCATATATAAAAGCAACATAAGTAAAAAACATATATAAGAACATATATAAAGTGTGTGTGTGTGTGTGTGTGTGTGTGTGTGTGTGTGTGTGTGTGTATATATATATATATATATATATATATATATATATATATTGTAAGATGCATACCATAATAATTTGTAAAGGTGCGTTTCTGCCTTGGAGGTCTCTGCTGTTTGGGTAGATTTCTGAGAGCCTCCACAAAGGTGGGTGTGTGGTTTGTGTTTTTATGTGAAGGCAGTGCTGGTGTGTGTTCTGGAGGGCTATGTGTTCCATGTGGTGTGGTGCAAGTGTTGACCTTCTCCTCTTGACCAGCTATTCCAGTCTTGGCTGGAGAGTGCGTGGCTTCCAATTTGGATATATAACTGCATCTGTCACAAGTCTGAGTGTTAGGAGGTAAGAGGAGAGGGTTGTCGGTGTACATGAGGCAGTTGCTACATTGCCTCAGGATGCCCCAGTTCACCAGGTTAATACGAGAAAGCACACTGAACTGATCTTTAGACATGCCTGGATGGGTGGGTATTAATAATAAGTACTGGAGCTGTTTCCTTGTAGAACGTTTAATGCTAGTAGCACTTCTGTGTGCTACAATAATTGCTACAAGAAGTCTGGTAACGTGCTAGACTGATAAGCTATTAAAACTGCAGGAGAGGAAAGAACTAGCAGGTCTAAGTGAAAAATTAAAGAGCAAACTTTGGCACTGCTCAGAAGCTACAAACAGTCCTGGATACAGCAAATCTGTATCTGGACTAGACTAGCTACAGGAAAGGCAGGAAACAAGTGCAAACGTGGGCTTTTAAACCAGAAAGTTGAAAGAGATGGAAAAACTGCCCACACGGACAATAAACTACAATTTCTGGGCCAGTAACCACTCCTCTTGTGGTAGATAGTGTTTATCACTCCCACTGACAAGCTAGAAGGCTACCATCTGACACAGAAAGGCTTGGGGGGGGCTCAGAAACTTACAAACAGTCCTGGATACAGCAAATCTGTATCTGGACTAGACTAGTTACAGGAAAGGTGGGAAACAAGTGCAAATGCAGGCTTTTAAACCAGAAGTTGAAAGAGATAGAAACAACTGCCCAAGCAGCCAATAAACTTCACTTTCTGGGCCAGTAACCACTCCTCTTGTTGTAGACAGGCTACGTAGTGCTTACCACTCCCACTGATAAGCTAGAAGGCTTCCCTCCAACACAGACAGGCTTGGGGGCTCAGAAGCTTACATACAGTCATGGATACAGCAAATCTGCATCTGGACTAGACTAGTTACAGGAAAGGCAGGAAAAGCACAAATTCAGGCTTTTGGACCAGGAAGTTGAAAGAGATGGAAAAACTGCCCAAATGGTCAATAAACTACAATTTCTGGGCCAGAAACCAATCATCTTGTGGTAGAAAGACTGCCTAGTGCTTAGCACTCCCACTTACAAGCTATAAGGCTTCCATCTGACACAGAAAGGCTTGGAGGGCTCAGAAGCTTACAGTCCTGGATATAGCAAATCTGTATCTGGACTAGACTAGTTACAGGAAAGGTGGGAAACAAGTGCAAATGTGGCCTTTTAAACCAGAAGTTGAAAGAGATGGAAAAAACTGCCCAACAGCCAATAAACTACAATTTCTGGGCCAGACACCACTCCTCTCATGGTTGATAGGCTACCTGGTGCTTACCACTCCCAGTGATAAGCTAGAAGGTTTCCCTCTGACACAGAAAGGCTTGGGGGGCTCAGAAGCTTACAAACAGTCCTGGACACAGCAAATCTGTATCTGGGCTAGACTAGTTACAGGAAAGGTGGGAAACAAGTGCAAACATGGGCTTCTGAAACAGAAAGTTGAAAGATATGGAAAAACTGCCCAAACGGCCAATAAACTACAATTTATGTGCCAGAAACCACTCTTGTGGTAGATAGGCTACCTAGTGCTTACCATTCCCACTAATAAATTAGAAGGCTTCCCTCCAACACAGAAAGGCTTGGGGGCTCAGAAGCTTACAAACAGTCCTGGATACAGCAAATCTGTATCTGGAGTAGACTAAGTTACAGGAAAGACAGGAAACAAGCTTAGAATTTTTTTTACACTAGAACAGCACTAAAAACAATTCAAGGGCAGTGCAAGCTAGCACAATTGAGTGTGTAGCAATATTAAAGCAAATAAAGTTTAAATAAATGCAATTTATTCAAACTGTATTCTGAGATAAATTCAATTTTTGTTTTATTCAACTCTGAATAGTTAAAAAGTGCCAAAAATTTACTTATCAGCTGAGAAGCACACTCAGTCAAAACACAAAGAGATTCCAGCAAAGATTTTTTTTTTTTTTTTTTAAAGTGGAAAGGGAGAAAGGAGAAACAGAAGATAATTTAAGGTTAAGGACCTAAGTAAGTGGGTGTTTTCAAATGTTCTAGTCCAGATACAAATTTGTTGTCTCCAGGGCTGTATGTAAGCCTCTGAGCCCCCCAAGCCTGTCTGTGTTGGAGGGAAGCCTTCTAGCTTATCAGTTGGAGTGGTAAGCACTAGGTAGCCTATCTACCACAAGAGGAGTGGTTACTGGCCCAGAAGGTGAAGTTTATTGGCCGTTTGGCCAGTTTTTTCCTCTGTATTTGGTAGAATGAGCTAATGACACTAGACTGGGATAGAGCTGAACAGATGAGACTGGTAGGAGTGTCTGAAATCAAAATATGATCTCACTGTACTTGGTTATGTAAGCAAATGAGATGGATCCAGGAGGAGTGTTCAAACATAGATTTACAAGAGGGGCAAGCAATTCCAAAGCCACCAGGATTAACACCAAAACAAAAACAGGGAGGGAGGGTGGGGAAACTAACTGCAGAGAGACAGACCACAATATTCAGTGAAACAATTAAATAAACAGAAAAAATAAAATACAGTACTCTTTAAAACTGCAAGTTTGTACTTAACTTCAGCTTCTAATACAGTTGATTGTAGCCAGCCAAACCACTCAGATATTAAGCAGAAATTAAATTCCCAGCTATATGGCTAACACTTAAAGCACAGAGAAACCCTCTAGGCTAAGAGTTAAATATCGAATAACAAAGAAGTGAGAACAGCAATAACCTCCCTAGTGCAAGACTGAATTAAATGCTCCAAAGACTGGCAATAAAAACACATCTTTGGTTGCCCAGAATAATGGGCATACACATGAAAATCATATTTACAACAAATGGAATATGTACAAAAACATATCCAGCTTAATTCCATATGTTCTGTTCATCATACATTTTGTTAATTGCTTTCCAAGATGGCTGCAAATTGATAAAAAGTTTAACTTCAGCTCCCTCAGTGTGAAAAAAAAAGAAACGGAAAGACAAGGGTCAGGGAACTCTGTCACTTTTGGTAAATTCAATTAATGGCTGCTAAGTACACTGCCTGGACACAGCAATTCTGTATCTGGAGTAGATTAAGTTGCAGGAAAGGCAGGAAACAAGTTTAGAATTTGTTTTACACTAGAACAGCACTAAAAACAATTCAAGTTCAGTGCAAGCTAGCACACTTGAGTGTGTAGCAATATTAAAGCAAATAAAGTTTAAATAAATGCAATTTATTCAAGCTGTATTCTGAGCTGAATTCAATTTTTATTTTATTCAACTTTGAACAGTTAAAAAGTGCCAGAAATGTACTTATCAGCTGAGAAGCGCACTCAGACAGAACACAAGGAGATTCCAGCAAAGTTTTTTTTTTGTATAAAATGGAAAGGGAGAAAGGAGAAACAGAAGATAATTCAAGGTTAAGGACTTAAGTGGGTTGGCCTTTTCAAATGTTCTATTCCAATTTCAGATTTGTTTTATCCAGGACTGTATGTAAGCCTCTGAGCCCCCCCAAGCCTGTCTGTGTTAGAGGGAAGCCTTCTAGCTTATCAGTTAGAGTGGTAAGCACTAAGTAGACTATCTACCATAAGAGGAATGGTTATTGGCCCAGGAAAGCAAAGTTTATTGGCTGTTTGGGCAGGTTTTTTTTTTCTCTGTATTCAGTAGAATGAGCTAATGACACTAGACTGGGATAGAGCTGAACAGATGGGACTGGTAGGAGTGTCTGAAATCAAAATATGATCTCACTGTACTTGGTTGAGTGAGCAAATGAGGTGGACCCAGGAAGAGTGCTCAAACACAGATTTACAGGAGGGGCAGGCAATTCTAAAGCCACCAAGATTAACACCAAAACAAAAACAGGGAGGGAGGGTGGGGGAAACTAACTACAGAGAGACAGACAGACCACAATATTCAGTGAAACAATTAAACAGAAAAATAAAATACAGTACTATCTTTAAAACTGCAAGTTTGTATTTAACTTCAGCTTCTAATACAGTTGATTGTAGCCAGCCAAACCACTCAGATATTAAGCAGAAATTAAATTCCAAGCTATGTGGCTAACACTTAAAGCACAGAGAAACCCTCTAGGCTAAGAGTTAAATATCGAATAACAAAGAAGTGAGAATAGCAATAACCTCCCTAGTGCAAGACTGAATTAAATGCTCCAAAGACTGGCAATAAAAACACATCTTTGGTTGCCCAGAATAATGGGCATACACATGAAAATCATATTTACAACAAATGGAATATGTACAAAAAAATCTCCAGCTTCATTCCATATGTTCTGTTCATCATAAATTTTGTTAATGGCTTTCCAAGATGGCTTCAAACTGATAAAAAAAGTTTAACTTCAGTTCCCTCAGTGTGAAAAAAAAAAGAAACTGAAAGACAAGGGTCAGGGAACTCTCTCACTTTTGGTAAATTCAATTAATGGCTGGTAAGTACACTGCCTGGATACCAGCAATGAAGAATCTAAGAGAGACTAAAAGAAAATTAACTAGAAAAGGTAAGGAGAAAACACTGACTGGGAAGAATCTTGCAGCTGTTCAGCAAAAAGCAGTTCAAGCTCCAGCTTTGGTGCAAGACATGCCTTCCAGTAATCTAGTGGAAAAATAAGTTAAATATACTCAGAGCTGATTAAAATAAATGAAACACTGAAGGAGTTTATCAACTCAAATAACACAAAACAAAAATGAATGAAGCTTTGAACAGATATTCAGATGAGCTGATAAAACTGCAAAAATCAGAGCTCAAAATGAAGAAAAGGCTGGCTGAGTATGAGACTGCTCAAGAAGAGATGTTTCAAAAAATGGAAGAATTAGAGGGCAGAGCACATAAAAATATGAGACTTTCTGTTGCAACAGAGAAACTAGAAGGAACAGACTGTGATCATTTTATGAAAGCACAAATAAGCAACTGGGCTGGTATTCCACAGAATGATCTGTTATGATATGTTATTTGAAAGGGTACATCAAGTGAATGGTCCAAATCTGGCCATGAGAAAGCAGACAAGACCTATATTTGTAAAGATGTAATCTAGCAGCAGAAAGAGTTGATCCTGACAAAACTGTGGCAAAAGGCAAAGTATTAAAAGTTGAAGACAGTATAGTATTCGTGAAAAAATATTATTCTCTGTACACCAGAGAGAAGAGAAAAAAACATTTATTCCAGGAGTCAGAGAAAGTGGAGATGCAGGTGCGAGATTCAAGCTATTGTATTCAGTTGTCTTTAGAATATTATTTCCTGGAGGATCAAAGTTATTTTTTGATGCAGGATAGGCTAAGGAGGAATTTCAAAAGTCTTTCCAACAAAAAGTGAGCCATCAAGCAGAAGGGGAAGCTGCTTCTTATTCTTCTGATAATAAAGTGCATTGAAAGACGTTGCCAGTGAAATGTTTCCAATGTTCTAAAGGAAAATCCTTAAGAGACAGAGAAAAATCATAGAAATTGATTAGAAGAATCAGGGGTACCTTGGAACTGAACCAGAGTCTATTGTTGGGAAATGGAGATAAACAGGAATAAGACCATGGAAATTAGTGAATAAATGTGAGATTAAAAGGCATTGATCACATTTCCTAAATAGGACTAGGGTTGGGAGGGTGGCCTAATGGTTAAGGTGTTTGCCTTACAAACACAAGGTGCAGGTTTTGAGTCTCACAAGGGATAATTGGCTAGGCTTAAAATGTCTCGCAAGGGCAGTTAGCTTAGTACTAATCTATGAACCTATGACTACATAATAACAAATGCAAAGAATGGACGTGCTGACTTTGTTAAACTTGTGAGTAACTGAAAAGCATTTGCTTCACTTCATGTCATTAATCTTCAGAGGGACACTAAGGGTAAGAAAAAATGAAAAAAAGGATAACTCTAAGTAAAATGATTTTAACAGTATTTCTATAAAACTTTTTCATGACATGAATTGTATGTTTTATAGTAAAGCATTTTTATTTATTGTATGTGGTAAAGATATTAAAGCAAACAAATCCCATTTTTGTTTGTTTCTTTCACTCTTTCTTCTTTTTAGCATTAAGACATGGAGGCATTAAAATGCAAATGAGAAAAAGGGCTTGACAAAAGCATGTTTACATTAATAGGCTGTAATCTTGGATTGCTGATGTGGGAAAAGGAGTGCAAAAGTATGCAGATTATAATATATGTAGAGCTGATATGTTTTTTTCTTTCTTTTGTATAGATGAATGTCTGGGTTACACTCTTGGCGTAAACTAGTAATACGTTTGAGTATAAACAAGTAAATAGGAGAACACTGAAAGTAATGAAAAGTTTTCTTTAGGCCATAAATGTTTCATTCATGTTTTCATAATAGGCTTGCAGGTGAGGGCTACATTTTTTTCTGATGTTTCCATGGAGAAAAGATGATTACAGGGCAGTAAAAAAGCCAAAGTACAGGTTTCTTCTAGGCTAAAAGTTAATGTTTTCTGAAAGCATGCAAGTTGTTTTTCACATCTGGAAGGGAAATAAAGAAAAAAACAGCAGTTAGTGTACATAGGAGCACAGGCAGTAAACTGTGTGCATGGATAACCTCAACTTCACGTTAAATAAGGCCTGTGTTTGCAGTTGTCTCTGTTGGGCAATTGTTCCTATTAGGAGAGTTAAACTTCATATTTGAAGATTTATATAGTTTTGTGTGTTTGCATGACGTTTAACAGATTATGGGGGTGTTTTGCAGGTGTGCTAGTTTTTTTTGTGTGTGTGTGTCTGTGAGTGTGTGTGTGTGTGTGTGTGTGTGTGTGTGTGTGTGTGTGTGTGTGTGTGTGTGTGTGTGTGTGTGTGTGTGTGTGTGTGTGTGTGTGTGTGTGTCACAAAATCTGGAAATAGACATTCAAAAAAGTTGTCAAATAAAATAAGTGGGAATAAGGACTTCTTACCATAATATTGACACTTTTCGTATTATCTTTGAATGTCAGTGGTCTCACAGTATAGACAAAAAGGGAAGAATATTTAATTATATTAGGAAATGTAGAGTGCAAATAGTAATGCTACAGGAGACACATTTCAGAAGAACCAAGCATGTAAATTTGAAAAAAAAAAACATTTTCAGGATGGATCTTCAGCAGAATATCATGGATGGACAAAGGAAAAGAAGAATACTTGTATTAATTGCTAGCGGAGCTCCAATAATGATAGAATAGGGGGGGGGATATAATAATCATAGATCTGTGGTAGTAAGAGGCAACTGGCAAGGGATAAGGATTATGCTGGCATGTTTTATATTCCACCTAAAACTGCTATTATGGAGCTTAAGACAATTTTGGGAGAAATAATCATCTTTTAGCAGGGAATATTGCTTATAACTGGGGACTGGAACTTTATATTCAAACAACAAGGATGTATCTGGGGAGGTCTAGAAGGGAAAATACAACTAAAAAAGAGTAGATTACTGAAGAAATTTATGAAACTGTTTGGCATGGATGATGTGAATTCAGTAGTAGGAACTCAAAGAGAATTTACATATTCATCTGGGTGCAATTACTGGGTTAGACACGATGGAAATAATATTTCACGGGAACATGTACATTTAAGTGAAAGTGCTGACACACAAACAAGAACTATTTCAGATCATGCGCTAATAACAACTAACATAAAAATGAAGTAAATAAAGTAAAAATGAGATACTAGCATTTCCCACCTACCTGTTAAAAAGAGAGGAATTTAAGGAATAGGTAGTGGAAACTATTCAGGAGTTATTGTGGAAGATAGAAATCACTCCAGAAGTTATAGCTAAAGAGTGGGATAAAATGAAAGTGGAGTTTAAAAATAAGGTAGTAATAAAAGAAAAATAAACATTGTTAAGAAGTAACAAGAATTGTTTAGAGAGGCTGACAAAAGTTAAAGTATTGCAGAATAAGGGGAATCTCACAGAACAAAAAGAGGCACAAATGCAGAGTGCTAAAGAGAAAATAATGCAGTACCTAGATAATATGAAAAATTTTAGAAAGATTGCAGTTAAACAATTTTTTTTATAATAACTCCAGAGCAAAAAAAAAACTTTATGACAACAGCTTATGCAACAGAAAGTAGAAAGTGTTGTTGTCAAACTTAGGGAGTGTATAACAACAAAAATTATTAGAGATCCTGTAGACATATTACACATATTTGAGAAATTTTATGAAAATTTGTATAAAGCATAGAAATAGGGAAATCAAGAAAAAGCACAAATGAAATTATTTGTGGAAGACTTAAATATGCTAAGGTTAGAGGCAGATGAGGCTCAAAATGTAACAGTTAAGATGGGAGGAAATGAGATAATAATGGTGATGTTTAACCAATCTGTAGGAAATCTCCAGGAATACATGATATTCTAGTGGAAGTTTCAAAGCTATGAGGGAAGAAATTGATAGAGATCTAGAAGATTTTGTTTAACAGTATTTTAAAAGAAGAGGAAGCACCAAAAGCCTGGGAAAATCTTTTGTGGCTATAATACCTAAAGATGGTAAAGACTCATCAGACCCAGTTTCATATAGGCCCATTTCAATTTTAAACCATGATTATAAATTGTTTATATCTATAATGGCTAAAAGAATGGCAAAGGTGTTGCCAAAATTGATAGATATGGATCCATGTGGTTTTCTGGAGGGAAGGCAAACATTTGACAAAATTAATAGAATAATGATGATCAGAGGGAAGCAGAATGTAAGAAAATACTGCTGTTGTTGATGGGTCTTAATGCAGAGAAAGCACTCTACAAAGTAAGCTGGAATTATAGAGAAGGGAAAAAGAAGAATTTGCATTCCCCTGGCAAAATAATAAGGTTAATTAGGAGGATATATGAGGGATCAGAGGTAAAAATCAATGTGGTCGGGTTCCACTATGATCATTTTTTTATTTACTTTATTTATTTAACATTATTTTACCAGGGACAGTGTCCATTTTCAGCAGAGGCCTGGGGAGAGAAGCTTCAGATGCATGTCTTTGGAATGTGGGAGGAAACTGGAGCACCTGGAGGAAACCCACGCGAATGCAGATAGGACATGCAGACTCTGCAAATAAGGCACCCCAGGCAAGACTCGAACCAGAGAACCTCTTGCTGTGAGATTGCAAAGCTAACCACTGCGCTGCTGCGCTACCCAAGTTGTGTCAGAACAGAGGAACCAAGCAGCAGTGTCCTCTTTCCCTTTTTTTATTTGCATTATATTTAGAGCCACTGGCAGAGAAAATAAGGCAATCAGAAATTCAGGGCTATAATTGGTATGGTAATCAAGTAAAGTTGGCTTTGTTTGCAGATGACATTATTTTGTACCTGATAAAACCTGAAAAGGACATGTTAGTGTTGTGGAACATTCTGCGACAGTTTCAGTTTTTTTTTCAGGATATAAATTTAATGAAAATAAAACAACGCCTATAGCTGTAAACTATGTATTCACACATGAATTGGTTCAGCAATACCCATATTTGGGAGGCGCTTGACAAAATGAAGTATTTAAGAGTATGGATTAAAAAGGATTATATTATGACAGCTAATGATATGTGGGAAGAGACTAAAAATGTAATACAAAAACTATGGATATGGATGGCAAAATTCAACCAGGAAAAATGTTTTCTCTTTAGTTTTATACACAGGTCAGGCATATTTTTATCGACCATAGGAGAAGTTGTGGATAGTATTTTATAAAGAGTTGAAGGATTGTATCTGGGCGGGGAAGAGGACAAGATCCAAGTGAGATAATTTGATTTCCAACAGAAAAAGATAGTTTACAATTACATGATTTGAAGAGATATTTTACAGCTACATAGTTAAAGTTCTTATACATAACACAATCAGAAAGCTACAATTCAAAGTGGAAAGGGGCGATGATGATGAAGAGGGGAAATTTCTAGAAAGGATTCTGGGTGCAGATCCTTAAAAACAGTCAAACAGAATATTATATTCATAAAGCAGCAGAAATTATACTAAGAACAAAGCCAACACAGGAATAGAAAAAGTAGATTCTGCTGGTAGAGATGACTGCAATTAAGAGAACAGAGTATAGGCAAGAGGGGACTGGAATTTACTGGAGGAAGCTGGCAAAGGAACCAAGGTACTGGAAACAAATAATTAGAGCGGGAAAGGTAATATAATAGGAAGAGGCCAAGAAGACATTTGGACCACATGATAGAGACGTTCTTCCTTATCAGGGACTGATATCAGAGTATAGGCAAAGAAAAAGAGCTAGGGGGATCATAAATGAAAGACCTCCACTGGTTTGAGTTTTCATTTGAATCTAGAACAGAAGCTGCTGTTAAAAAGAGGATAATTAGCAGAACATATAAAATATTGCACAATAACAATAGGAATCTATCAGAGGAGTTCAGAAAAGATTGGAAAGAGAAATTAGATAAGCAATTCACAAAGAAACAATAGCATGACATATGTATGACTCCAAAATATGCAACAAAGTCTAGAAGATTTAGGATTTTTGCTTGGATGTGTTTGCATAGATACTTTTATGTCTCAATCAGACTCCAAATAATTTTTCCTCAGGTAGATGGCAAATGGTAGAGGTGTGATGGGGAAGAAAGCTATACCTGGAAATATGAAATTAAAAATTCCCTACAGAGCACTCTTTCAGGAATACTGGGCAAGCAAATGGGTGTAACTAAGAAAATTATTTTTTGAGCTTGGATACAGGATCTGAATTGTCTAGACATAGTAATGCCTTGTTAAATTTAATTCTTTTGGCTGCCAAAAAAGCAATTACTAGAAAATGGAAATTTAAATTTAAACCAACCATACTTGAAGCAGTGAATACTGTAACAGAGATAAAAAAAAGGAAGTGGGATCTTTAGAAAAGGGTAGTAGTAAATTACACAGAAAATGGAAATTGTGTGAATAATACATGCAAAAATGTTTTGGAAGAGGAATGAGGTTTAACAGAAGGTAGGGAATGAACAATTTATGTAATGTTGGATTGATTACACTGTATAGAACAATATATGCGATGTATAATGTTTGTAAATGTTAACTTGTTAATATGCTTTGATTACTTTTATATAAATGTATGTTTGCCTATGCCACAAGTAATAATTCAATGAAGGCGTTTAAAAAAACTCTGTGTAGATATTGATTTTATAATGCATATTTATGAAAGGAAAATGTATTTTGTTTGCTAAAAAATACTTGAGTTATGGTCAAACAAAGAGTGCTATCTCTTTATATCTCTGTAATTACGCAAGACAGATACAAGATATCTGTGAGGGAACTGTTCACCTGTTCATTAGCTCTTCAATGAAGTATGACAAGAGGGGATCGCCTATTACTGCTTTGTGATACTGATAAAGCTATACAAATTATGCATATAATGATTTTGCAATATTTCAAAACAATATTAATCTACAAAACTATTTGGGTTAGATGGAAATTATCACTGGCAATAGTATGTGCTTCAATGTTTTGTTTAAGTTGTTACCATTTGTTCAACTGTAGGTCACACAGCTTTTATGAAATTAATTCAGTTATGAAAATATAGTTACTAGTTATAACTGTTTCACCAAAAGAGCATTTGTATCTCAGAATGTCTTTGCATTTCTCACCATGTTTAATATCATATTTATACTAACACCCATTGCTTGAATACACCAGCCCCAACATGGCAGTATCACACTCAGTTTTTGCATTATTAACGTAAATAAACGTGAAATGAGTCCTACTTTTTCATAACTTTTTATAAACAGTCCTTAACTCATTTTTTCTAGTACAGATCTTTGGAGTGGGTACCTTTAACTCCCAGTGGGTGTGGCTTGAGCCTTCAAAAAACAAAGTTATCACCTTACAGTTCAAACAAATATTCATATCTCTGGAACCATAAATGTTAAAAGAAAACTGTAAATGGCAAACTATTCCTGATAAATTAATATTTACATTAGTGGCATTCATTCAGTTCAATGCTTTAAAATGGATTTTATAAGCCAAAAAAAGGCAGTGAATTAAGCAATAACCGATGATGTCAGTGTGGTATATTATAGCAATAACCCACGCCTGGGTGTGGGTAATGCGGGATTTACCCACGGTTGGCGTGGTTTGGTCCCGAGGGTGAAGCCCGACGGACCAAACAAAGACAACCGTGGGTAAATCCCACATTACCCACACCCAGGCGTGGGTTATTGCTATTATACTATGACATTATTTAAGAAAAGAAATAATTACTTTTCTTAAATAATGGCATTGTATAATGCCTCTTTGCTGCCCTTCCGCAGCTGTCTGGTAACCGCGGCAGTTCTGATGTACTGCGCATGCCTACGCAGTACATCAGAGCTGTGGCCAAAAGCAACGGAGAAAGCAAGATCTCCGTTGCTTTTTACTGTTTCACTATGTTAAATGGGTTTAACATAGCGAGACAGCTTTAAAATAAGCAACGGAGATGTCCGTTGCTTATTTTAAAGCTGTCTCGCTATGTAAAACCCATTTAACATAGCGAAACAGTAAAAAGCAATGGAGATCTTGCTTTTTCCATTGCTTTTTTTTTTAAAACCTGTCTCGCTATGTTAAATGAGTTTAACATAGCGAGACAGCTTTAAAATAAGCAACGGAGATCTCCGTTGCTTATTTTAAAGCTGTCTCGCTATGTTAAACCCATTTAACATAGTGAGACAGGTTTAAAAAAATAGCAACGGAGAAAGCAAGATCTCCGTTGCTTTTTACACACTGTGTCACTATGTTAAAGGAGTTTAACATAGCGAGACAGCTTTAAAAAAAGCAACGGAGATCTCCGTTCCTTTTTTTAAACCTGTGTCGCTTTGTTAAACTCGTTTAACATAGCGAGACAGTGTTTTAAAAGAGACTTATACTAATGGAAAAAGTCCGGGCGACCGGACCTTTTTCCATTAGTATAAGTCGATTTACAACGTGCACGCTGGCCAATCAGCGTGCACGTTTTGGAATATTAATAGGGGGTCATGGTATAATAAGATTTACCCACAGTTGGTGTGGTTTAATCATGAGGCTGATGCCCAAGTGATTAAATAAAGCCAGTCGTGGGTAAATTTTAATATACCACACCATGGAGTTGGTTATTGCTATTATATAATGACATTATTTAAGAAATAAAATACTTATTTTTCTTATATAATGCCTTTGTATAACAGCACCATACTGTCTTTCCACAGCTGGTAATATCCTGGTGCCTTTTTTTGATGTACTCCGCCTGCGTATGGGACTTGCATTCCCACTCGTACCCAGTACATTAGTTCTTTGGAAAGGAAGCAATGGAGAAAAGAATGTGTCTGTTGCTCCTTCTTTGTTTTCTTTTTTTTTTTTTTATCTTTTTTTTTTTTAAATAAAAAAAGTTTCGGACAGTTAAGCGGTAGGACAGAGGCAGAATGAGGGAAATACAAAGAAATTCAGGTACGTATCTTTAGTTTTAAATAACATATCTGATTTTCCTAGTATTTTCTCCATGCTGTCTCTCTCATATGTCCAGAGTCCGGACTACAGATTTTTTTTTTTTGTTTAAAAAAAAAAATAAAATTTTACAGAATATACCAATGGAAAAAAGTCCAGGTGACCAGACCTTTTTCCTTTGATATATTCTCGGATTTACAACAGGCACATTGGTTGGGCTGGCCAATCAGCATACTCGTTTTAGAATATTAATGGCCAGTCATTGTATAATACTGATTTTGTAATGTTGTATAAACAGATTATGATATCTCAATAACTATTCAAACAAGACACATACTGCCAGTAGTATTTTCTTCATATAGATGTGAGCTTTCATATGAGGTTGTGTAGTTCTGTCTGTGTTACCTGAATGTTGAGATATTTAGATAAATATGAAAATTATTACAATTCAGATAAACAGTATACAGATACTATTCAATATCTCTTTAGCTGCATTAGACAGATGTCAAATATCAATACAGTTGTGTTTGCCATTATGTATGCTTCATGATAAAACATTCTGATACCCAGTATGTAGCAAGGTTTTGGAAATATTAATGCTAATATGAACAAGCAATATTTGATGCCTAAAGTTGCAGAAGGACGTAACTTCAGAAATGCCTGGAGGCATACTCGGCTGTAATGGGTTCCAGCTTTACACATCCTAAGCTGACCATTTCACATTCATGTTTAGCAAATCATGTCAGATTGTAGAGGCCACCTTACTGATTTAGTTTTATTTATGTACCTTTACCATGACTTTAGAAATTAGACTTTGAAAACAGTGACTACTACATTCATTTCAGGAATACAGAGAAGTCTCCTGTAAAGAGGAGTACACTGTTACAGGATACTCAGGAACTCTGCTTTGCTGATGACTGTACTCTTGTAGGAAGCAATGATTTTACAGGATAACATTAGAGTAAAAGAATATTTGGGTAGAGATGAAGCAGGGGTACCCTGTGTTCCCAAGTTTGATACTAATTGTGATGAGAAGTTGACAAAGAGAATGCTAAAGTTTCTGGATGTATGGTGGAAGTGAAGCGAAAGAAGCCTAAATAGATTACATTGATCTGCTGAACATTAAAACTGTTGCTGGAAGTGCAGGAGACTGTTAGGAACTTTGGAATTGAGTCAGGATTAAAGAAGCTCATGGCAATTATGACTAAGAGTAATATGTTCTGGGTGTGAATTTGCCATGCTCCAGAAGAGGAGATAAGTTTTTTAGGAATTTGATTGTAATCATTTGTTACAGAAATTAGGGAGGGAAACCAGGTACAGTAAAGATAAAGGGTAACTGGTATGTTAGCTAAATGAAACAAAACAAACAAAGGGAAAAACTGTACCAAACTACGTTCGATAAAGCAAACAAAATAAAACAAAGAAACGAACAGCAGAAACGTTTGTTGATTTAATAAGTATAAAAAACAAAGCCTTCTGGTTTCCTCTTCCTCAGTGTATAAAACTATGATTGCAAAACCATTTCTTAAATATACATATCTGACACAGCCAACCAATCACAACAGAAAAATAATTAAAAAATCAATTAATTAATACATAAGTGCAAATTGCTGCAATATCATTTGTTTCTTTTGCAGAACTGGTTTCGGGCTTACTGCCCCATTCAGTCCTGGAATTTTATCTGCATTCACTTCTAACATCTAAGCAAATAAAGCATTTTCCAATTTATTGTTCATATCCCCACCTCTTATATTTTTCTGCAGCACTTTTATAACTCTAAATTTAAAACTATGCATGCCTCCTTAATCATGTATGTTTTGCCAAAGCATTTGTTTCTATATTCCTTTTGATTGCATGCCTATGTTCTATGATTCGGTCCTTTAACATTCTAGAGCATTTTCCCACATACAATCCTGGACATAATGTACAAGTAGCCAAATACACTATGTGTTGTAACACAACTAGCATAGTTATCAAAAGTATATTTTCTTTGACTGATAGGATGTATGAAGGAGGGATCAGTAATTACATCCTTACAACAAATACATCCAAGGCAGGGATAGGTTCCTTTCCTACAACTTTCAAACCTTTGTTTATGTCTCCCCATCTGTAATTCCTTATAACACCTTACTGACTTAGTTTTATTTATGTACCTTTACCAGGACTTTAGAAATTAGACTTTGAAAACAGTGACTACTATATTCATTTCAGAAATACAGGGAAGTCTCCTGTAAAGAGGAGTGCACTGTTACAGGATACTCAGGAACTCTGCTTTGCTGATGACTGTACTCTTGTAGGAAGCAATGAGTTTACAGGACAACATTAGAGTAAAAGAATATTTGGGTAGAGATGAAGCAGGGGTACCCTGTGTTCCCAAGTTTGATTCTAATTGTGATGAGAAGTTGACAAAAAGAATGCTAAAATTTCTGGATGTATGGTGGAAGTGAAGGGAAAGAAGCCTAAATAGATTACATTGATCTGTTGAACAACATTAAAAATGTTGCTGGAGGTGTAGGAGACTGTTAGGAACTTTGGAATTGAGTCAGGATTAAAGAAGCCCATGGTAATTATGACTTAAGTGCAATATGTTCTGGATGTGAATTTGCTATGCTCCTGGGGAGGAGATAAGTTTTTAGGAATTTGACTGTAGTCATTTGTTACAGAAATTAGGGAGGGAAACCAGGTGCAGTAAAGATAAAGGGTAACTGGTATGTTAGCTAGATGATCAGGAAAATGTAATTCATTATGAGAGAATTGAAGTGGTTAGTGTGTTGGTATTACCTTTAGTACATTTTTCTGAATGTTGAAACTTGTCAACAGGATAAAGTGTTGGCAGAAGTGCAAAGGGTTCATGATAGTTGGAAAGTGAACAGAATGAGAATTAGTAGAGGCCGGGTAATACTGGGTAAAAAACATGGTATGTGATATTCAACAGCAGTAAATATGCCTCAGAGGCTGAAGGCTATGAAGGATAATGGCTTACAGTCAATGGACTGAAAGGAGAGTACAGAGCACATTGCACTGGTGATTGTGTTAACATAAAGGAGTGGAAAGAGGAAGGTGTGAGAGTGAAGTGTTCTAGTAAACATAGCATGCAGGGTGTGATCAAGGGGAAAATATACTGGCCTTTTGGAGAACAGTTAGAGAATGAAATAGTAAAGGAGTGGAATGTGTCAATGACTTGAAAATTGGTTCAAAAGGCAAAGGTCTCCAGAACTTGTAGGTGATAGTGAACAATACAGTCTAACATGAGGAGAATGTCTGGTCTCTAGAAAAGGTCAGTAAGCAGAATAAGAATGGTGATGGTCACTGGTAGTAAGGATTTTTGACAAGCAGGTAAAGCAAGTAAGAAGCGGTACAGATTCGGTGATTTAGTGGGATTTATCATAGCATGATGCAGAGGTGGAGATGGAGAAACTAAGAGGTGAATGGGCAAGGGAGTGTAAAGACTAGAGCTGAAATGAGGTATGGAAAGATGCATTGCAGATTGTTAGGAATTTGAAAAGGCAGGAACAGTGCATGGTTTGAAAATGACACTTCCACATGAATGGTACAGAACCCTTGAAAAATTAAGGATGAAAGCAAATGGAAAATGTAGCATGTTGAAAGTGTGGTCAGGAAGGAACAGCTTGCATATTTCGGTGATCTTATGATTAGTAATGGTGTGAAGGGTATGGAAAAGGCTGAAGATAAGTTGGATATTTTGTCTATTTGGAGGGCACCAAGTGAAGCAGGGCAGAGAGGGAACAAGTGCAATTCTTCATAGTTTGGATGAAGAAGGTAATAGTGAAATGGCGGAGAGATACAGAGTTAGAGGTTATGAGAAAGGAGAATATAAAACTCCTGATAAGATTATTAAGAGAGCAGAACAGTCAAAAGAGGAAAAGAATAGGTTGAAGAGGGGGTATAGATGTACAGAGTTAAACAGCAGTGCAACCTAGAACAGAGGTGAAAAGGGGAGTTAGTATCAGTGTTAATCTGAGGTGAAGAAACACAGTGAACCAGACTAGAATAAGATGTTTGAGCAGGGAGGTTAGTAGGAGAGAAGTTAAGGAAAATATAAGTATATAGGACTCACACAATGACATAGTTGCCTAAGGAATAGCACTGACTGACTTTGGCACCACGGTAAAGTTTTTTTTTGCTTTTTTTTATATTTTTATTTGTATTTATATATGTATTTCTTTGTCTTTTTATTTAAGTAGACATAGTCTATTTGGGAATGATAAATTGGGGGGGCTTTATAGCTTAAGGGGCTAGGAAGAATGAAACAGAGTGGGTGATTTAGTTTTACAAAAATAAGTCTAGTTATTAGGCTGAGATACATGGACTGCCATGGTAAGAGAAATGTAGAGACAGAGAGAAGACATGTTAGATTAAAAGGAACTTGTCTTTAGATGCCATTCTGTTAGCACCGAATTCCAAGAAGGTAAGAGGTCTTATTCATGAGAAAAAAACGTTTGAGGGTCTGATGAGCATATTTCATGCCAGGATTACAGTTGGAATTTGAGCTCAAAATATAGATGTAACTAGGGCTGTGGTCTGAGAAGAGATTATGGACTGTCACAGCGTAAAATAACAATGACAATTTGTACATATCTATTATTCTCGGTATGAGTTGCTTTTAGAGTATATTTTGGTACTGTATAACTGTATTAAAATGCTCTGGCATAGAGGTATAAATTTGTCATGTGATTCTGAGCTAGCTTTCAATTGGTGATCTGTTACAGCCTGAATGCACCATTGAGACAGTATAACTATATGATTTTTGTATGTGACAAATGTAGTAAAACTCAATTAGAAAAAAATCATGGTAAACATAAATTACCATGTATTTATAAAATTGTGCATGCAGTAAGTAAAGAAAGTTCATAAACAGGAAAGCTAATATAGAAAAACTGAGCACTTTAATTGGCGTGTTTAGAGGTTTTCACCATGTAATAAAATGTTGAGACAATTCCTGGGTTTTAGAAACATTTGCCTTGTTGTGGTAGACAGTTGTGTATAACCAGCGACCCCCCCCCCCAAGTGTGTGACAGATTCAGAGCTCCACCAAGCCCTTGCATAGCAGGCCAAGCAGCATAGCTGCTCACAGTATATGCTAATGGCAATATAATGAGATGGTAAGGAGTAACAATATTAAAATAAGTTGCTCTGCATATCAAATGAAAGAAAACAAGATGGCAGAGTTATTCAGAAACACATAAAGAATGGGACATGATGTGCAATCACCAGTGTTAATGTGTTAATGAAATCCCTGTGCATATTCAGGGGGATAGCGTAAATATGTTAGGAGTTGCTGCAAGTTTAGTAAACATGTATATGTAACAGGCTATTGTTGTCACTAGTAACCGCAGCAAAGAGGCACCATGTCATCTAACCTTGCTTAACTTTTCATGGCCTTCACAACGCTGATATTGTAGACTGGTACCATGGGACACCATACAGGAGCTGGTTGACATGTCAGCCTTATCTTCAGGCTTGTGGGAGTTGTGGATTATTTATACCAGTAGATACTAAGGTATTTGTGGCTTTACATATACTAGCAACAGGGACCTTTCAGTGATCAACAGGGGGACACAGTGGAGGTATCCCAGGCATCTTGATGCCATGTTGCAGCTTGTGGGGAACATATATCCTTCCTATATACAACAGAAAAGAGAGTCAATAACATGTGGGATCTCTGCAGTATAGCCCATTTCCCTGAGATTCTGGGGACCTCAGACCACACCCATATCGAAATAAAGACTCTGCCTGGTGAGTTGGGAAGAGGTTATCATTCCTTTAACTGCCAGGTGATTTCTAATACACAGGATGTTATCTACAATTTATCTTCAGGTCACACAGGCACTTACCATGACTCCCACATATGGCACACATGTGTCCTGTATCAATGGTGTGTGTATGTTGAGGTTTTCCCCAGGGCATCTCATTGGCATGGCCAGGTATGCCCTGGAGCCCTGGTTGAAAACACCTGTCCAAAATCCCCAGAATGTGAAAGACAATGAATACAAGTATGCCCTGTCACAAACATTAGTGTTTCTGCTGCTGAAGGCATGCTTTCTCTATCAGGATGTATTAGATAGTGCCCTGCAGTAAGTTCCTGGCACCTATGCTAAGATATTATCAGTGTGCACAAGGTTACTCAACATGATAACAAAAAAGTAATTGCAGCCGGAAAACCATACACAGGAGGAAAATCTCCCAGCACTCCAAGCATTGGAGGTTGAGCCAGACGAGTAACTGTTAGAGGATTCAGTAGAAGGGGATGAACATACTTGATGGAGGCAGGAGCAGTATGCCATGGCACTGGCTGGAACATACCATTGGTCCATAGTAAATCATACACACTACAGTAATATGTTACACATGCAAAACCAATATCAGCCTGTGCATACCCCTTCAGAGATTGGCCACACTGTGTATCAGACATTGGCAAACCAGTAACAAAGAGCAGGGCATAGTTATCATCATTTGCACAGATGAAGGAGAGAACATAGGCTTGCAATGCTTTCTACAGGGAAGTGTGTGAGTGATGTACAAACTGCAAATATTGGAATGTACCATACATGTCAAATGTGAGACTAGAGGCAATTGCTGTAAAATGTTTTGGGAGGGCTCACTGTCATTGGTTTTCTGTGTATGTGGATATGTAGGATGCAGCCTCAGCAGTAGTTGCAGCACTATGGCTCAATCCAGCCGAAATAACTCCATACTCATTGTTGCTGTGGAAGTGCGTGGCACTGTGTGAACATGACCAATGTCTTCCATGTCCATAATGGCTACCATCAGGAGAGGCAGAGATGAAGTGGCACCACGAAGCATGTTTGGAACATAACATAGCAGCATGTGAAGTCTTGCAATGCAAAAGTAGGTTATCTGGTCAAAAATGTTGCACATACAGGACATGCATTCCCTTAGGTCATCACTCATATCCTGCAATACCCATATCATCTTTCCAAAAGCTGCAGCTCCACAATGGTCCTGCATATTTACTGGGTTGCACCCATTGCCACTGCTAGTTTTAAGGGAGAGTAGTACCCATGCCACCAATGGGAACCAGTATACACACCTATGCTATCATGTCCATACCCTATGGAGCCTGTGGTAGATATCGGTTGCAGGGGGTGACACACTACCCTAACTGCCTAAATAGATTACATTGATCTGCTGAACAACATTAAAATTGTTGCTGGAGGTGTAGGAGACTGTTAGGAACTTTGGAATTGAGTCAGGATTAAAGAAGCCCATGGTAATTATGACTTAAGTGTAATATGTTCTGGATGTGAATTTGCTATGCTCCTGGGGAGGAGATAAGTTTTTTAGGAATTTGACTGTAGTCATTTGTTACAGAAATTAGGGAGGGAAACCAGGTGCAGTAAAGATAAAGGGTAACTGGTATGTTAGCTAGATGATCAGGAAAATGTAATTCATTATAAGAGAGAATTGAAGTGGTTAGTGTGTTGGTATTACCTTTAGTACATTTTTCTGAATGTTGAAACTTGTCAACAGGATAAAGTGTTGGCAGAAGTGCAAAGGGTTCATGATAGTTGGAAAGTGAACAGAATGAGAATTAGTAGAGGCCGGGTAATACTGGGTAAAAAACACGGTATGTGATATTCAACAGCAGTAAATATGCCTCAGAGGCTGAAGGCTATGAAGGATAATGGCTTACAGTAAATGGACTGAAAGGAGAGTACAGAGCACATTGCACTGGTGATTGTGTTAACATAAAGGAGTGGAAAGAGGAAGGTGTGAGAGTGAAGTGTTCTAGTAAACATAGCATGCAGGGTGTGATCAAGGGGAAAATATACTGGCCTTTTGGAGAACAGTTAGAGAATGAAATAGTAAAGGAGTGGAATGTGTCAATGACTTGAAAATTGGTTCAAAAGGCAAAGGTCTCCAGAACTTGTAGGTGATAGTGAACAATACAGTCTAACATGAGGAGAATGTCTGGTCTCTAGAAAAGGTCAGTAAGCAGAATAAGAATGGTGATGGTCACTGGTAGTAAGGATTTTTGACAAGCAGGTAAAGCAAGTAAGAAGCGGTACAGATTCGGTGATTTAGTGGGATTTATCATAGCATGATGCAGAGGTGGAGATGGAGAAACTAAGAGGTGAATGGGCAAGGGAGTGTAAAGACTAGAGCTGAAATGAGGTATGGAAAGATGCATTGCAGATTGTTAGGAATTTGAAAAGGCAGGAACAGTGCATGGTTTGAAAATGACACTTCCACATGAATGGTACAGAACCCTTGAAAAATTAAGGATGAAAGCAAATGGAAAATGTAGCATGTTGAAAGTGTGGTCAGGAGGGAACAGCTTGCATATTTCGTGATCTTATGATTAGTAATGGTGTGAAGGGTATGGAAAAGGCTGAAGATAAGTTGGATATTTTGTCTATTTGGAGGGCACCAAGTGAAGCAGGGCAGAGAGGGAACAAGTGCAATTCTTCATAGTTTGGATGAAGAAGGTAATAGTGAAATGGCGGAGAGATACAGAGTTAGAGGTTATGAGAAAGGAGAATATAAAACTCCTGATAAGATTATTAAGAGAGCAGAACAGTCAAAAGAGGAAAAGAATAGGTTGAAGAGGGGGTATAGATGTACAGAGTTAAACAGCAGTGCAACCTAGAACAGAGGTGAAAAGGGGAGCTAGTATCAGTGTTAATCTAAGGTGAAGAAACACAGTGAACCAGACTAGAATAAGATGTTTGAGCAGGGAGGTTAGTAGGAGAGAAGTTAAGGAAAATATAAGTATATAGGACTCACACAATGACATAGTTGCCTAAGGAATAGCACTGACTGACTTTGGCACCACGGTAAAGTTTTTTTTTTTTTTGCTTTTTTTTATATTTTTCTTTGTATTTATATATGTATTTCTTTGTCTTTTTATTTAAGTAGACATAGTCTATTTGGGAATGATAAATCGGGGTGGGGGCTTTATAGCTTAAGGGACTAGGAAGAATGAAACAGAGTGGGTGATTTAGTTTTACAAAAATAAGTCTAGTTATTAGGCTGAGATACATGGACTGCCATGGTAAGAGAAATGTAGAGACAGAGAGAAGACATGTTAGATTAAAAGGAACTTGTCTTTAGATGCCATTCTGTTAGCACCGAATTCCAAGAAGGTAAGAGGTCTTATTCATGAGAAAAAAACGTTTGAGGGTCTGATGAGCATATTTCATGCCAGGATTACAGTTGGAATTTGAGATCAAAATATAGATGTAACTAGGGCTGTGGTCTGAGAAGAGATTATGGACTGTCACAGCGTAAAATAACAATGACAGTTTGTACATATCTATTATTCTCGGTATGAGTTGCTTTTAGAGTATATTTTGGTACTGTGTAACTGTATTAAAATGCTCTGGCATAGAGGTATACATTTGTCATGTGATTCTGAGCTAGCTTCCAATTGGTGATCTGTTACAGCCTGAATGCACCATTGGGAAAGTATAACTATATGATTTTTGTATGTGACAAATGTAGTAAAACGCAATTAGAAAAAAATCATGGTAAACATAAATTACCATGCATTTATAAAATTGTGCATGCAGTAAGTAAAGAAAGTTCATAAACAGGAAAGCTAATATAGAAAAACTGAGCACTTTAATTGGTGTGTTTAGAGGTTTTCACCATGTAATAAAATGTTGAGACAATTCCTGGGTTTTAGAAACATTTGCCTTGTTGTGGTAGACAGTTGTGTATAACCAGCGACCCCCCCCCCAAGAGTGTGACAGATTCAGAGCTCCACCAAGCCCTTGCATAGCAGGCCAAGCAGCATAGCTGCTCACAGTATATGCTAATGGCAATATAATGAGATGGTAAGGAGTAACAATGTTAAAATAAGTTGCTCTGCATATCAAATGAAAGAAAACAAGATGGCAGAGTTATTCAGAAACACATAAAGAATGGGACATGATGTGCAATCACCATGCATTCCCTTAGGTCATCACTCATATCTTGCAATACCCATATCATCTTTCCAAAAGCTGCAGCTCCACAATGGTCCTGCATATTTACTGGGTTGCACCCATTGCCATTGCTAGTTTTAAGGGAGAGTAGTACCCATGACACCTATGGGAACCAATATACACACCTATGCTATCATGTCCATACGCTATGGAGCCTGTGGCAGATATCAGTTGCAGGGGGTGACACACTACCCTAACTGCATGAGTCCACATCAACCTATCCTTCATGCTTTGTGGGTATGTGTTTTGGCTGGTATCCACAGGCACAAAGGCTGTGTTCATGGCCTGGTTAGAGGATCTGTTCTGCTCACTCCCTGTGAGTAACACTAACACTGTATTCTCTGACCATGCCAGCTGTTCACTGCCATGATAATCAGTTGGACCCCTCACCAACATCATTTGGTGGAAATTCCACAGTGATGCAGCTAGATAGAGCATCACCTGTGAAGTCACCAAAGCATAAATTCCATTATAAGTATAACCCAGTACTTCAACTTTACTCACAATGCAGAATTCATAGGCTCAGTGAAAAGTGACAATAATAGGTAACATAACCTTAGCTTGCACAGATACCCAGGTAACTTGTATCTCTGAAGTACCTAAAGTGCAGTAAATATACAACATCAGTGCCATGATCAGTAATAAAGAGATAAAACAAAATGATTCACATATAAATAGAGGGAGAGCAGTACACACCTGGGGCATCTCCATTGGATACTCTAAGGGCACACTGCAACTCAGAACCAAGGTCTAACACCCCACCATGGGAATTTGATGAGTCCAGTCCCCTTTGCAGAAACACCATAAACTCCTCCATCTGTTCCAATGGTGGTTCAACCAATAGCCCACCTCCTTTTACTATACCTTAAGGACCAAAAAACAGCTTTTAAGCAGCCACCACAAAATACTCAAAAAAAGGAAAATAACTGCTCAATGTACAATGGAAGACAAAAAAATCCACAGTGAAGATATTTTAACATATTTTCACTTTTAATAAAATGCAATTAAATATTTTCACTGCACAGTTTGTAGTCTTCCAGTTTGCTTTTGACTTAATTCACTGCATATTGAGCATTTCTTTTTGGTTTATTGACATGCCATCCCACTGAAGGCCTACATCTGACCATCTCATAGGTGTGGCTTTGGCCACTGACAGCATTAATATCTGTGGTAACATCCTGACAAGTACAGTCATGGTAGGACTGGTCAGCAGTTCCCTGCCTGAGTCGCCATTAGTCATGGAGATGGATGACTTGCACCAAAACTGCATTCTCCACATGGGAGAACTAGCTCTTCCTTATTTAATCTTTTCCAGTCAAGGTGCTGTGTGGAGAACAAATACACCAACTGATTATGCCACTAAGGACTGCTTGTCAACATAGACTTTCTACAGTGTGCCACCCATCCTGTGCAGTTGTTCTGGAATGTACATGTAACACTAAGAAAATGCCAAACACTTGTCTACCCCAAAGCGGTGACCAACTCCAGACAGGAAGTACAAGTAAACGGTGATGAATACACAATCCAATATGAAGCCAAGGAATAAAAATGAAGCCTTTATTCACCAGTAGCTTTTCATCTAACATAAAAAAGACTTCTTCATATTCAAAGCATTTTAAAATGGCCACACATATAGTTGATACATAATTAGCTGATCAGCAATAAACTAATCAGTTTGAATTGGGGTAGACAAGTGTTTGGTATTTTCTTAGTTCTTAGTGTTTTTTGTCTGCCTGTTTCTGCCTGATTACATTATTTACACATAACACTAAACTGTACTTCCTTAAAGACAAATCCCTCTAAACCCAGCTCATTCAGTTACCCGCAATGTCTACCCAACCAACCCACCCAAAAAAATAAAGATTACAGTGCATTATTTACCATGCAATGTTTGCTTTCCCATAGGTAACTGCCATTTGTATACCCACCACTATTGTCCCCCTCTACACAATCACAATTACACAGGCACAATGCAGATATCAGCTGAAGCTGTAACAGTATAATGTCTGCCAGTGGCTAACTTGACCATACAAGTAGTGTGTGTTAAAGTATACAGGTACAGCTGACATCTTTTAACTGTGTCTACAAATGTGAATTCATAATAACCTGTGTAAGATAGAAGCAGGGCTAGAACACACATCAGGTGTGTTGACACTTGATAGCTAAAATGCATGTGTTCCAGGATGACTTTTCAACAGTGGTCTGTGTATTGGACAACACTAAGAATACAATGTCTGACCCATACCTCTCAACTTTCCAGATTTTTGCTTCATTTGTTTGATCTGTTCCTCTTAAAATCTGTGTTTTTTTCTGGCAAACAACAGAGGATTAAAGTCACTAAATAATGACATACATTTGAGTTTCAGACTTCATATCTTTCATGAAATTCAATCTAACACAAAACCTGTTAGTCTAACAAATATTTTAAGTTTATAAGAGGAATGTTTAAAATCTATCCCTATTTGTCTGTGTTTGCGCCCCCCCCCCATTATTTAAGGCTTTGTCCAGATTTCTTGCATTATGAAGTTGAGGTATGGTCTTACCCTACCCTGATAAACTGGCAAGTTAGTGCTATTAACAAGTCTATGAGTCCTAGCATATCCTACACAATCCTGACCTAGCTCCTGCATTACAGAATTGCTGCGGAGTGTGCTTAGCAATAACATTTATATTATTTACAATTATTACCACAACAAATTGTTCATTTAACTACCTCAGCAAAGGAAGTGTAAGGAAAATGTTGCACTTACTTTAAACAGTTAGCATTCTTGCCTTTCTCAGAGTCAGTTAGCTTCCACAGATGTAGATGCTTCACTAATCAGTGCTTTATCTTCTTTTATTTTCTGTTGTACAAACAGGCACTATGCAGCTGCAGTTATACAAGTGAGGGCCTGGCTCATGAATGTCTCTGAACCATTCATTCTAACCATTGTGCCTGGAGGCACAGTATCACCATACAGGCTTACATGGCATTGACCACCTGCAAGTATCACCAAGCATACGTGGGCATCTTCATGTTAAAAAGAAGTTCCCTGCATTTCATGGTTTGTCTGCTGGGTAGAGAGATTCTAAAGTGTACTATCTTTGTATTAGTTGAACTACATGCTTTAAAGTACAATTGTGATTGCTATATTTCATACCTTCAAGTCCTTCACTCAACATATGCAAAATGGCATGGCCAACATCACATTCTGTCACTGACTGTGCTACCAAGTTGCTCTACTTTGGATGGAAAGTCGTAGAAGAATGAGTATGCTGGTATTATGTAATGCTGTATCTGCTTACCCTTGGAGCTTTTCTCCCCGGGCCTCCGCTGAAAATAGACATGCATCCAGTCGGACTATCCCGGTCAACAAATGTAAAATAAAAAAATAAAAATACAGTTGAAAGGAGATTGTGGTCAGTCATTTCATTACATTCATCAGTGGCTAGACAGTAAACACACATTGATTAAAAGTATAGAAAGGAGTTTTTCAAGCTTTCATAGAAGGTTAAGGTATGATATGATCTAATTAAATGGTGAGCTGAACATTTATGTGTTGCCCCTATCTGTGAAGCACAAAGATGCTAAACCAGGGGTGAATTTGTAGTTACTTATCCATTTGTCAGGGTTACATTTGAATGTTATGTGACTTCAAAAGAACTTGCTGGAGGGACAGATTTGTCTCACAGAGGTTACCCCACCTTTGGAACAAGCTTCCAATTCATGTTAAGTAAAGCTCCTCATTGACCCTATTTAAGCATAACTTGGACCATTGGATAGGTAACCAGAAATTCACCCCGGGGGGTTCCACCTTTGTCCCTTTTGGACAGGGGCACCAGGTCTTGACTTCAGTGCCTGCTTGAAACAGACACTTGTGGAAACAAAGGGTTGAACTGGGCTAGGCTTATAAGGGCCCTACTGTCATTAGCCTAGTAACTTCCTATGATCCTATATGTAAGAGACGTTCTATGCTTAATGTGGAGAAGAAGAAGGTTTCAAAAAAAATTATATTCTCTGACATGTCTCTATCCCCCAAACATATTCTATTTACTTTGCAGAAGATTTGCCTATGGTGTGACTGTGAGCAAGTCACTCAGACAGTACTCCTGGGTCTCCCCCCCTAAAAAGGGATACTTTCAACAGTAGGTCTACTTAGTTAACAAACAGAAAAGGTACCCCTTTTTGAACCCCTCAATTACTTTTGGCTTGGTCCAGAAATCTTGAGCAAAGAAAGTGAGAATTCTTTTTGTCTGCTCCTTGCAAATGTGTAGTTTTCTGGCAAACTGTTGTGGATTACAGCCACTAAACAATGTCAGTAATGTCCTTTAGAAAATCTTTGCAAATGCAACTTTCTAAATATATAAGAGAAAGATTTAAAACCTGTTCCTGATCATTGGGTTGTTTTCTCTGAATCTTGAGCTAAGAGGTTGGGATGGCACGGGGGTGTGCAATAGGATGCACTGCATGATTCTTGCAGTAGTTTGCTGAAATACATTTCATGGTCATATGTTTTTCATTCATTTAATTGCAAGCAAACATCTGAATGTACTATGCAATCGTACAAGGGGTTATAATTGATGGTCACATCTGTGTATGTGTCTGCCTGTCTGCTGTGTGTATGTGTATGTTTATATATATATATATATATATATATATATATATATATATATATATGTATGTATGTATATATATCCTGCACCTCAGAGTAGTTATTTGTAAAGGAAAGAATCAATTGTAGCAAACAAGAGCCTGATCAACTGAGCCATGTTCTTTGGGTACAATCCTTGGCTTCCTTGATTGTTAACTGTTGACAGTGTGCATATTTGTCTGTGAATAAACCGCACAGCATGAAGTCTACACATTTAAGTTTAAAATATTTGTCTATGGATGTATTTTTAATTTTCCTTGCTTTTCGAGCATATGAAATGCATTGTGTTGGGCCTCCAACAGTTTGGTACTTAGTGCAGATGAGTTAAAGCTACAAACTGTTAATGAGCTGCTTGCTGTAGTACAGCTTTTGATTCCCACAGCTTTCATTTGTGTAGTGTGAGTTTGACCAAGTTATTTCACCAGGCAGTACTCCTGGGCTGCCACTGAAAAGAGACACTTGTCCAGTAGACTGTCCCAAATTATTAGCAAAGTCATTACACATTTGTATTTTCAGTTTGCATATCTTTCAGATACTCACTAATTAGTGCTTCACTATATCCATTTTTACTATGAATACCTCCACATCTGTTGCAGTTTAATGGATTGCCAGATGCATTTTCAATAAATGTGTAGTTTACTGTTGTTCATGCTGCCTGTTTTTAAAGTTAGACTGCCTTGCTTTGTTCATCAAATGTCTATCAGTGTTATTGCTGTCAATTTTTAATAAATATTTTAAATTAGATCTAAATTTCTGTGATCATTGTAAAGATAAAGGACATAGTATGCACACTGACAGGTTTCAACAATGTTTTATGGTAAATGGAGGAAGACAGTCAAGTGATGGAATACTGATATGGCTGGAGGGGTCTGAGCCATTACTCTGCCTAGGGTCCCATTTGACCATGATCTGGATCTGCTCTTAATGTTCAGAAACTGCATATGAGTATGTAGCTTCATATGTAAAGGAGCAACCCAGGAGTACTGTCTGGTTAAGTGACTTACTCAAAGTCACACATAGGCGAATGGAGGCAGAAAGAATCAAACCCTGTACCCTTGACTAAAGGAAGCAGCCCACTAAAGCCTTAATCCTCTGCAATAATTGCCAGACCTTCACTGGTATCTTAATTTCCTGATGAACGTTAAAAATCACTAAGGTTTATAATCAGTCAGTAATGCCAATTATTACTTTTATATTTGCTGTTGTTGAAATGTTCAGAAAAAATGCATGTTGATACAAAATTAAGTTATGTTCTTACCATAACTAGGCATCTGTGTTGTCCATTTTCATTTTTCCTCAACTTATGGTTTTGGATCTGACTCGAACACTTATTCCAGTATTGGGATTCAGCTCTCAAGCTCCTCCCTTTACCCATAATATTTATTTATTTTTCATTTGTTGATCGGGATAATCCGACTGGATATATGTCCATTTTCAGCAGAGGCCCGGGGAGAAAAGCTCCACATACCAAAAAAGAGATAGTATATACATCACTGAGTGATAAACTCAAGCACTCATGTTTAGAAAAATATAGACAAAGAATACAGGCAGATATCAATATACACAATGTGCAGACATATCTAATTGGCAAAGAAGTATCAGAAAATGTGAACATAGAATATAATCAAATCTCATAATTCACAAGGCTTAGACATTCAAATGCTATGAGGCATAGATACTTGGCTAAACAGAAGGTTGGGTAGCAAGACATGTACTAGTGAAGTTGTTAGTCAGGTTTAGAACAAGAGCACAGCCAATGAGATGTGAGGTATTTTTTGAGTTCTCTTTTAAATAGGGATAGTGAGGTTTCCTTGGTAATGGTAGCAGGGGGTAGATTCCAGATTTTACCGGTTGAGTTGGCAAATATAGCATCGCTTGCAGAGTTGTTGTATTTTTGGGACAGTATCATTAGTTTATCAGCTGAGCGTAATGGCCTGGGGGGCACTATGAGGGGTGAGAATATTTTTGAGGGCAGGGGTGTTATCAGGTTGATGGAGTATTTTATGCGCTACTATATGCTGGTTGAACTGCAGAAGGGTAGGATAATCTAGCCATCCCAGTGCTTTGAGGTTCTGGCAATGGTTGGTCCTAAAAGCCATGCCAGTAGCGAATCTGGCTATATGATTGTAACATCCTGATAATTTGTTGAGATCGGTTTTGGATAGGTTAGTGAGTACAGGGGAGGCATACATAAGGGTAGAGAGGCAGTGTGATCTTGCAATAGCTACCCTAGCTAGGTGGGTGAGGAAAGTTTTGACTCTGTACAGGCAGCCAATTTTTTGTTGATGGACTTAATAGTGTGATTGACATGTTTATCAATTTAAGGTTGTTGTCTATTATTTCGCCTAGAAGCTTTGTATGGTCATCAGGGTAGATAATGGTGTCATTGCTAGATTTGATGTTGAAGGAAGGAGGAGAAATTCTACGGTTAGGGGAGAAAAGTAATAGCTTGGTTTTGTTAGGATTTAGTAGCAGGCGGCAATTATCTAGCCATGTTTCTACCGTGGTGAAAGTGGTCTGGGTGAGGGTTAGAAGTTGTGTAGGAGAGGAGGTGGAGCATATTAGCATTGAGACATCTACATATTGGATGCAGGTGGCTCCCAGGATGGTGGTGTGCAAATCATTGATAAAGATAGAGAAAATAAGGGGATCTAGTACGGACTCTTGTGGGACACCTAGGTTTAGAGGAAGTTGGGATGACAACTTGCTCTGCCATAAGACAGCCTACTGTCTACCGTTTAGGTAGGAGTGAAACCATTGTATTGCGTGTTGGTCTAAACCGATGGTTTGTAGGGTATTGAGCAGTAGCTGATTGTTGACCATATTGAAAGCTTTTGAGAGATCTAGGAAGAGTCCTGAAGCTAGTTTGTTGTTGTAACGATGAAGATTGATGACATTAAAAAAGATAGAAGAGCCGTGGTGGTACTATGGAATGGCCTAAAGTCGTGCTGAGAGTCGGCGACTTTCCATTTTGAATAAGAAAGTGCATACTTTGTTTGTGTATGCATGTTTCCATGATTTTAGCTAGTGGTGAAAGAATGGCTATAGGTCTAAAGTTAGATAATTCTGTTTATGGAGAGGTATAATGTGTGATATTTTCCATATTGCTGAGATGGATCCTTCTGAGATGGATCTGTTGATCAGAATAGAAATGGGAAGTGCTACGGCATCAGCTGCTTTTTGAAGATATTCAACTGGGAGGTGGTCGGCAGCTAGTGTAGTAGATTTTAGCTTTTTGAGTAAAGTCCAGATCAGGTTGGTAGGTATGGTTTGAAAGGTAAAGGTGGGTTGAGTGCTGAGTGGAACAGGGCTAGATGTGACAGAGCTGGTGTTTGTGTCAGGTGGAGTGAGATGGGTAGCTAGAGACTGGATGGTTTCAGTAAAGAAGGAGTTGAAGCTGTTTGCAATTTCTACAGCGGATTTATCAAGGGCAGCTGATGGGGTAGGAGTGGCGGAATGGCCTGGGTGGAGAAGATTGTTAATACCAGCCCAGAACCTTTGAGGTTTTAGCTGATATTTTTGTTGTAGGAGGGTGTAGTGATTTTTTTTTGTCTAGAATGACAGATTTTTTTTGGTCTGCTTCCTTAGCTGCCGGTATCTCACTTGGTCCATAGGAGCTTTGGTAACATGCCACCTGGCCCAGGCGTTGTTTCTTAGTTTAATTTTGTTTTTTGTTTCTTTAGATAGCCAAGGTGCAACTGTGGCTTTTACACAGATGGTACGGGTAGGAACATGGTGGTTAAGGATAGCCAGAAAGCTGGTATTGAAGTACTCAACTGCTTCTTGTAATGGGAGTCATTTCAAGACATTCCAATTACATGCTTTGAGTTCTTTTTGGAAGTTGTCAAGGTTAAAGTTCCTGATGTTTCTTATAGTTTTGTAGGTGGGTTGGTTGGGAATGTCAGCTTTGAGCCTAATAATATAGGTAAGGCAGTGATTACTTAGATCATCGGGTAATGTACCTGATTTGTACTTTTGGGGGTGGCTGTTAATAAGTATCCAATCAAGGATACTATCTTTGACTCTATTTTTGCTAAATCTGGTGGGGGTGGCAATGATCTGAGTAAACCCGTGGAGGTTTAAATGGGTGGAGGGAGTTTCAGAGGAACAGGTGTCCCAATCAATGACAATGGTTTCCTGGGGATAGTTAGAAGCTAGCCAATGTAAGATATTTTCTAGAGTATTATCATTCTTGCCGGGTGGAATATAAATGCAGATAATGTATCTGCATTTATTTTTGTTTATTATTAGTTTGGTGATGAGAATTTCTGCATTGCCAAACTGGGGTGGCTGTTGGGTGTCAATTGTTATTGTTAGGGTAGACTTGTATAGTACAGCTAGCCCGCCACCTTTCCTGAAGATCCGGCCCAGTCTAAGGATGTTGTACTGTGGGGGGGGGGGTTATTTCATTATCTTTGGTTATTGGTTTTAGCCAGGTTTCGGTGAGGCAGAGGATATCAGGGGAGTGAACAGCTAAGAGTCCATGTAGGCTATGGATCTTATTGTTTAGGCTTCTGATGTTGAGATGACAGACCAGAAATGAGTTTGGAATTCTATCATTTGTTTATGATTTTTTCGTACCTTTTGTTTTTTAAGCTAATGTAGTGGTATTTAGTTGGATGAGGGTAATTGGGGGGTGAGGAATTAGGAGAGGGGTGGTTATGTGGTGGATAAACATTAAATACTCTATTGCATCCCCAAAGCCTCAGATTGAGTTTGTTGCTGTATCCCCATAGTAGAACAGAGACAGGAATAATTTGAAGGAAGGTCAGTGCTCAAACCTGGTACTGTAGGTTCCAATACAGTCCAATAGGTTTCTCCAAGAACCTGAATGGGGGATGGATGGGAGAGAAGTTGAGGAAGAATGAAAATGGACAATTATGGTAATAACATATCTTTTAAATCTGATGTCGTCCTTTTTATTCTTCCTCAATGTATGGGACAGAGTCCCCAGCTACATTGCTTGGGTGGCCCTCACTGAAGGATATTCCTGAGTACCGCTGAACCTAAGGCAGCTCTGTTTCTAGAAATAGTATCCAATTTCTAATGAGTAACAAAAGTATGAACATTGGACCATGTAGCTGCAGCACAAATGTCATCAATAGATGTTCTTGACCAAAAACCAGATAATGTGGCCACAGAGCTGGTTGAATGAGCCTTGGTAGGTTTAGATAATGTCATGCCTTTCTGAGAATAAATCCAGGAAATACAGTCTGGTATCTATTTTGCTACAGTGACTTTGGGTACTGGATAAGCTAGTCATTTTGGAGAAAAAGGAAACAAAGAGATGATTCGACTTTCTCAATTGCCTTGTCTTGTAAAAATAAAAACATAATTGTCTGTGCACATCAAGAAGATGCAGCATGTATTCTCCTTTACTGGAAAATTTGGGAAAGAAAACTGGTAAATGGATGGATTGGTTAATGTTATTCTCAGAAGCCAATTTAGTCAAAAGGGAAGGGTTATTCCATAAGGAAATCCTATCCTTATCAAAAATTATATAACGAGATTTTGAAGAGAGAGCCTGGTGTTCAGATAATCTCTTTGCAGATCTTATGGCTACCAAGAAAACTATTTTCCATGATAGAAACTTCATATCAGATTCAACTGAAGACTCAAAAGGTTTCAGTATTAGGCCTTATAGTACTATTGACAGATCTGAAGGTGGTAAAGGATCTTTTATTGGGGGCCTTAAAAGAAAGATTACTTCCATTAATGTTTTACATAGTTTAGATGAAGCCAGAGAAAAATGTCTGTTCCCTGTATGAAAATTATAGATAGCTGCCAGTTGAAGTTTAATTGTAAAGAAGCCCTCCTCAAAAAGTGTTGTCAAGAGTTGGAGAATCATAGAGACTGTGGCAGAAAAAGGATCAATGTCTTCATTCAAAGCCCAAAGGTTGAATATTTTCCCCTTGCTTTTGTATACTTTTTTGATAAAGCCTTTTTGAAAATACAAAATAATATCACATACAGGAGAAGAAAGCATGAGCTAGCAAACTATTTCTGGAAGTGTAGAAACCATACATTAGCCTTAGGGCTCAAATGTTGGGATGTTAGATCCCTGGTGGGTGTGACAGGAGATCCAAAGTTGGCTCCAGTATCCATGCAGGATAGCAAAGATGAGACCATAAGAGAATTATTAAGCTCTTCAGCCTGCTTTCTTTCTGTAAAAATTTAGGAATCAAGGGAAGAGGAGGAGACCTGAGGGCCAAGCGTAAACTAGAAAATCTCTCTGTGACTCCCTCTGAGGGGGAGATCAGAGCAAAGTACTTGCTGCACTTGTTGAGAGGAATGGCAAAGAGGTTGGAGCAAGGTCGACCCCAGCACCATAAGATCTTCTCTGCCACAGACTGATTGAGGGACCAGTTGTAGGGCATCAAAATGGATCTGCTTAGTTTGTCTGCTAGCATGTTGGTTTTGGATCACAGTTAGAAAGTGGTCTGATGAAATCGTCCATTCCCATATCTCATGGCCTCTCTGCTAAGGGGATAAAATTGAGCTCCTCCTTGTTTGTTGATGTACCAGACTACAGAGATGTTGTCAGTCTGAATTGCAATAATCCTCAGAGGGAGAGAATCTTGAAATGCCTGCAACTCTAATAGGACTACTCTCATCTCTAGGACATTGATATGCAACTTAGTCTCTTGTGGGGACAACGAGCCTTGGACCATCCTTCCCAAGAAATGAACCCCACCCCAATTAAGAAGCATCCATAGTCACTGTGGTTATAGGGGCTGGTAGAACAAAGGGTTTGCCTAGATGTAGATCATCCGATTGTACCCACCAATGGATGTGATGTTTGCAAACTGGAGTGAGCCTTTCTGGAAAGGAAAATAGTTGATACAGAATGGACCATTGTATATCTAAAGCCCACTGTAGAACTCACATAAAGAAGCATGCCAAAGGAAGTAGTACAATGGCCTCTGCCATGGAACCTAATGCCTGCAGAACTGACCTTACTGGAAAAGTTTAATGAACAAGGAGAAAATGGACCTGACTCCTTATAATAGAGATATGATGAGGTGGTAAAGAGGCTATCTGTTTTGCCATGTCTAGAAGAGTAACAGAACTGGGGTTAGGCTTGACTTGGCATGATTTATAGTTATGCTTCAAGAATTGCAAATCTGGAGCAAATACTCCCTGGCATGTAGAAGTAGATGCTTGGAAGTGGGGGTGAGGAGTCATCCATCTAGGTATGGAAACACCTGTAATCCCTTTGGTCTCAAGTAAGCTGCTGCTACTGCCATGCATTTGGTCAACACCCTGGGGGCTGTGATGAGTCCAAAGAGTAGGGGTCTGAATTGGTAATGACTGGCTCCCAGCCAGAAGTGAAAATGTCTTCTGGATCGCGTGTCTACTATGATATGATAGTATAACTAGTAAATCACTGGAACCACCACAATTAAAAAATTAAACAAACAATTTATTCGGAGAGAAGAACAAGCGCTTTCACGCACTTAACTAGTGCGCTTCATCAGGTTACATTAAACAGGGCTGATCCTTATCCTTATATACAGGGCACACACCCTAATTAATGAGTAATTTAGACAATCAAGCAAATTGAAGCACATTAACAAAACTCATCATGATTTAAAATAGCATAGTATTAATGCTTGCTCCAGTTATAACAAGCTTAATCAAAAATAATATGAGTATAAATATATATTTACTTGCATTAAAAACCACATTGTCTCAAGAAAATAAAATTTTTTTTAACTAAGACACCCCTACTTCCATATACTAAAGATGAAACATCTTCAAGAATTGATCAGCATGGATTACATCAATTCATATCCACCATATACAGACTCACTCAAAAGACAATGAGTATAGTTTATAAAAGACATGGTGTGCATGTGCAAAACAAAGCATATAAATAAAGTAAACATATAAAAAGCATGTAAAAGCTATGTGCATAAAAGAAACCAGTGTGCATAGATATAACAGAATAAATAGGAAAAACAATAAAGAGAAAGAAAAAGAAAACGGAAAGTGCAGAAAAAGGGGGGAAAAAGAAGAAAACGGGAAGAAAAGGATAAGGGGGGAGGGGGGGAGGTATGAAGGGAAAGGGGGGGAGGGGGAAGGGGAAAGGAAGGGAAAAAGGAAAGGGAAGGGTCAGAAAAAGGACAGGAATGCCTGGCTAGGGAAAGTGTACAAAGAAACAACCATAATCAATGAGTATGTAAATGCATCTAATATCAAGTCTAAATATATAAATCAATGGTAAATGTTAAATGGTATGATATGATAGTATGCATCTGAAGATCTATAGAGCACATCCAGACATCCTTGTGTAGCGAGGGTAGAAAAATTGGAAAATGACAATTCAGAACTTTGCTTTCTTTACATACTGATTTAAGTTGCTTAGATCAAAAATAGGTTTGAAGTCCCCGGTTTTCATTGGTATTAAAAAGAAGCGTGAATAAGTTCTGAATCCTATCTGGTCTGGAAGGACCTTTTGGATGACCCTTTTGTCTAGCAGCTTTTGGATTTCATGTGCTGCTGCCTTCCTCTGACTGGGTGAAACATCAAGAAGTTTCTTCCTTTTGTGAGATGAAAGAAGGGAGAATGGTATGTAATAACCCCTGGATATTATGCTTAGCACCCATGTATCTTGTGTTATACTTGCCCAGACATCTGAGTGCAAAGCCAAATGATCCCTAATTCCCTACAGAGTTGGACAGCCTGACAGCACTTCAGAAATGCAGAAAGGGCCTATCTGAAAAAGAATCTGTAAAGCCCTGATTCTGCAGACCTCCTCTGCCTCTAGGATGACATGCACCATTGAAAATTTCTCCTCTGCCTCTGGAGGAATTATCACCATGTGGATTTTGAAAAGGTCCCTGAGATTTCTGGAACCACATCTTCTTGCTGAGTCTCTGTTTCCTTGAACATGTTCACTGAGGCATAGAAAACTTGATTCCTATGGCAGACAGTCTTTCCATCTTGTTCAGTGCGGGTAAACATCTCTTTTATTGATGACCGAAAAAAAGAAGTGTCATCAAATGGGGCATTAACATCTTAAAGGGTTCCACAAAGTCACAAAGCCACATCCGGGCATGTCTCCTTATGGCAATACCTGAACCATCTGCTCATGAGGTGCCTTCAACTGTGTGAGAGATCAACCTCATTGAAGCATTGGATATGGACAAAAGAGTGGCCAGTTGAGAGGATGTCCATTTGAAATCCTCAGAAGACATGGACTCTGACAGAGTATTTGAAAGCTCTTTGGTCAAATCTCTCTGAAGTCAAGTAAAATGCCAGGTAATTTAGTGACCTCAGTGGAAAGGTAGCCAAAGCAAACACTCATTTTCCAAACCTGTCCAATGCTCTAGATTCTCCATTAGGAGGATGGACAGCAGAGCTCTGTTCTATTAGCTCTTTCTTGGTGGCTGCTGCCACCACTATAGCATCAACTGGGACTCCTTTGCTATAGTATGGTCTGTTGTTCGGAAGGGACCAAAAATTATTGGGTCTTTTATTAATGAGTTTGATGGTATCTGGTTCTTTCCAAGCCCAACGGGCAGCTAAATCAATAAGTATGTCTGCTGGGGGGGGGGGGTAACCCAAGTCATAGATGGTCCAGAAACAAAAACCTCCAAAAACACAGATTCTTCTAGTGAGGTGTTTTGGGAAGACCAGCCACTTTTCTGTTTCAGGATCTCTAGAATACTCCAAAGGAAGTTGTCATCTGGTGGTTTTCTGGGTGACCCCTCTGCTTCATCAAAATCAGTATCCTCTGTGACAGACTCCAATGGGAAGTCAGTGTGTCTCTTTTTACACATTCTCTTCTGATGTACCTACTCTGTGGGATGTTCAGGCGAGGTATTGGAAGAAAGGGAAAGCTCCACTAATGGAACTGGCTGGACATTAATTGGTTCTGGCTGTCCCTGTGGAATAGGCCTGAGTGACTCAGAGCTAGGAACTGATAAGGGAAAGGGAAGAGGATCCAATGCATGAGAGGGCAGTTCTCTGTGGAGAGGAAAAGCCCTTTCCACCACCTCAAAAGCAGATAGACCCGGAGAGACCCCAACTCGCCTCCTCAGAGCCAAATCTCCTGAAGAAGGCAGGTCTAGACCTCCCTCAGGTCTACATGTCAGGGATGGAATGAGATCCAAACTATCCAGGGCCAAGGCTCTGAGAGAAAGGGATGGATCTGGCAAAATCAGAGCCGAGGCTATCCCCTCAGAGCTGATGCCAACACATTGGCTCCAAGATCTATTCTGATCCGATGGTAACAAAGCAGAATGAACCAAGCAGATAGCCAGAGTACAGGAAAAAGCTTTTCTCAGATCTGATATCATATCTCTCAGGGATCTCGGATCCTGGAGCTCTGAAACCACAGGATGGATTGGAGAAGGACAGAAAATAGGTTAAGAAGATGTTGCCCTACTCACAAATCCAGTAGAGGTCAGAGCTGGTAAGACCTCCATCTGGATCTGAGCTCTGAGAAACGTACATGTCATACTATCCAAGTCTACTTCCAGTAAGCTCCTGGAGGACCCAGAGGAAGAAGTGGAAGATGGCCTTGAGTGTTGGGGTCTGAAGCAACCGCAAAGGCAGGGTAGGTGATAATGTCTTTATTGTATACTCCAGAGTAGCACTCCTATAAGTAGATCTCTGCTTAGGATCCAAGGGAGTCATTGTTGGACTAATGGTAATTACAGAAGTCTTAAGATCCAAAGTCTTTGAATCTGATTTAAGAGTCTCAGGATCCAACAGCATAGGATGCAATGATTTGTGAATCTTTGTGGGAGGCCCCAATGAAGACTTGGGAGACTTCAGCGAGAAGCTTGCTATGCTCCAAAAGAGATTACTTTCTATATTTGGAGGGGGTCTGAGCCCTGAAGTAGAAGTGGAAGGCAGGAGACCTCTTAGTTTATTGCATTGATCACTAAAACCCTAGTGTTCAAAGTGGAGTATATTTTGCATGCTGTATCTAAGTGATCAACCCCTTGATGATACATGCACTCCTTGTGGGCATTGGAATTTGGAATTTTATGCCCGTAAGAAGTGCATTGTTTGAAATCTGTGGATTTTTATGACATCACTATGAAGAACCCCACAGAGTCTAAAAAGAAAATGTTTGCACTCATTATTACAAAAAGAAGTAAAAACAGATAATAGTTTTTTTATACTAAAATAGAAAGAGAAGTCTGCTACCAACTATAGTAAACAAGAAAATACCCTAAAACAAAGGGTAAAAGGGATTACCAGCAATAGTAAACAAGTACTACCTGAAAAAGGTATAATAAAGCAGAAAGGGAAAGAAATGTCCTAATACCAGCAAGAGAAACTTAGAGAGGGGTTAGATTAATATGTAATCTTCTTGTATATTATATGTTATTATTATTATATATTATTATTATTATTACATGTAATTCTTTCATTGCAATCTCTCCTCTGTCCCCCCCACCAACTCTTTCCATACTTCAACTTTATCTGCCTAATATCTCTCTTGTTCTCCATTTAAAAAGTATACTGAATTGCGCTTTGAGCAATATTGCATTAAATAGTAGATGAAATTATAACCCATATCACTCTAAAAAAAATTGTTGTACATGTATATACAGCTTGCTTCCTGCTAGACTGTGTTTACCTACATTAAATAACTGTATACATTAAATATTCCAATCCACTTCAATTTACATTTAATTACCTCAGGTATGTGACATGAATTTAGAATACAGAGTTTCAAAACTCAAAGATTTCATGTCACAAAGTAAAATATCCAACAAATTGAAAGTAGCAAATTTAAAAAACAATGTTTTCTGAATATGTTATATGAACCCTGATACAAACCTTAACCCTAATCATATCCCCAGCACTCAATCTAAGCATAACCCTGAAATCCTAATTAAACTCTCAATCTAAATTAAAAGCTAACTATAGCCCTATATGTAACTCTAACCTTAACCATTAACTTAAAGATCATGTACAAGTTTTTTCTTTTTTTTTACCACTTCCATTTGCTGTAATTATGTTCTTATATTGTATGGCAGGCTTTCTCATTCTAAAATATTTAGTTTTTACTTTAGTTACTTCAGTGGAACTGTACACATGAAGTTTATTCTGTTTTACTGCTGTACGCAGCATTTTCATTGCCATTATAGGTTTTACAGTTGTGTATCTCTAAAAGTTTCATTACTTGCATTACATGCATGACATTTGAGACATCTGCTTGTGGATGTTTATGCTGCTGCCATAACACTGGCTGTTCCTCTAGCATGTTTGGCTTGCCGCACATGCTTTACTATGTCTTCCATGCCCCCACTGTTTTTGCATGTTACTTTCTATTTCAGGATATCAGTGCATCTTTACTGTGGTATCCCACTGTTACTTAGGTTCATAGGAGATTACTAGGCTAACGGCTTAAGGCCCCCTTACAAGCCTAGCCAATATAGCCCAATTTTACCAATATTAGTTCCTAGGGGCAAGAGGATGGCATGGATTTGTATCTGTGCATTGAGTATCTCACAGATTGCCCCTCTCCATAAGGGATATAGGCACTAGCCCAGGTTTGAATCTGTGATTCCCACACCCATTTATTTCCAATCTTTGTCTGTCATGTAGAATGAGATTTGTTATATGTTCATACTTGCTATTTTGCCCTCCTCCTCCTCTTTCTCTGTCTTTTCCATTCCTTCTCTTCTCAAAAAATAGGGCTTATCCCCACAAAAAAAAATACTGATGCTCCTCTGACTGTCCCTCAGATTTTCTTATTTCATCATATATTCTTCATCCTCACTCCACATCTGCTTTTCTATCTGTTCCTTGGGCATGTGCATTACCTGTGTTCCCAGCACGTGTCCCACACCCATTTTTAGCTACTTTTGCATTAGTTGCTGTTCACATTAATTTTTTTATTTGAAATTTTGCAGATTTCGTATATTCTGATGACTGTATGTATATACCTCTGTATACAAACTATGACAATATCTGTAATTGTTTGTGGATATTTTGTCACTTTCTGGACATATTGCTGCCAATTTGTATTCCTTTAGTAATTTTCTGTTAGTTGCATTGAGTTTGTTATAATTTCTTTAGATGTACATTGGTAATGGACACTTCCCACTTCCAGCAAGTAACTTAGCCAGTCATTGTTCCTGAGTCACCCATGAAAAATGATTGTGTGTCTAGTGGGTCTACCTGGTTTACAATCAGGTATTATTATTATTGTGATCCCCACCAGTGCCACCAATATGTGATGTCTTCTCTCTGCGCCAGCGATCAAGAAGCCTCAATCCTTACCACTGACACCAGTGGGAGATGTTCACTTTCAGAGAAATAGATACACGCAGTATTTCCAGATGTCTCTCTCTCTCTATCTGTACACACACACACACACACACACACACACACACACACACACACACACACACACACATACACACTTTAAGATTTGACTTTTCACACACATACACACCTGGGAAAGGCTGGCAAGGATCACTATCAATGTCCACTTTGTGCCCAGACTATAAGGTAGATTCACTGCCATCAGCCATTTACTCAATAAACCCCTTCCAAAGGGTGTCCAGTTCTACTGTGTAATATTAATATTAATACAAATTCTAGTACTTGACCAAGACAGCTAGGCCTTTGGAGTGGCCCACACAGTCTCACCAAATAAATATAAGCATTTTCAAAGGTTAAGCACTTTCTAAAAGGACCAGCCACAATAAAAGTTTTAAATATATTTAATAATAAATAATAAACGAGTATGAAAATACTGAATATACATTTACAGTAAATCATAGAGTTCAAACAACAGGAAATATTGGGGGCGTGGCCAAGGATGAACACAGGATAGCAGCAGATTTCTTCAGCTCCACCAATTTCATTACATTGACAGGAATTAATTACTTAAAAAATTAATTCTTGAAGTAATTTTCTTTCTAAATATGTTTGTTTTATATAGTTCTTGAACTATATCTAAAAAAGAAAGGAAATCTTAATAATATTCCTGTCAGAAATTACTTTGGAAATTTTCCTGTCAGTTTATCAGTCTGAAATGAGTTCCAGTAAGACAAATTCTCAAGACTCCAGCATCAAGAAAGAACTTCAGTCTCTGATAATTATAGTCCAGCAACTTACTTCTAAGATGGGTAAAATGGATACTAAAATAGACACTTTCATAGAAAAAACTACAAAACAAATAGACTTGTTACATATGGACCTGCAACAACAGAAGATCCAGATGACAGGCATAGAAGAAGCTGTGAATGACATGGAAAATAAAATACAAGAAGAGGAAATCAACATTGAGTTTCTGCTGAAACAAAATACACATTTACAAACAAAGCTGGATGACCTGGAAAATAGATCTAGGCGCAATAACATTAGGATTTTTGGACTGCCAGAAAATATTGAAGGTAACAATATTACTTCTTTTTTAACAACATGGCTCCCTAAAACTTTAGATTTACCAGAAGCATTCTCTTTTGGTATCGAAGAGCACATAGATCTATAGCTAATACTAACTCTAACAAAAACTATCCTAGATCAGTTATAGTTAGATTTCTATCATCTTTTGATAAAGAGATGGTTCTTAAATCTGCTTGGGCTAAAGCTCCTGTTAAGTTTAATGAGACAACTGTGCGTTTTGACAATGACTATTCTTCCATGGTAATTGCTAAAAGAAAAGTTTTTCTGCCACTAATAAGGGAGCTTAAAAAGCACAGTTTAAAACATACCTTCTGTTTCCTGCCAAGCTTAAAATCTTCCTTCCTGATGGTCCTAAGGTCTTGATGATTTAGACTCTGCTTTACTGTTTGTCAAAGAAAAAGGATTTTGGATAAAATAGAAGAAATGGAATGGGCTAGTTCTTCATTAAAGAGATTGGCAACTGAAGCTTCCTGGAAGACTTCAGAGAAGAAGAAGAGACTAAAAACAAATGATTTGTTATATGTTTTTTCTCTCTCATCATTTTAGTTCATTATTAATCTTTTTGAATATAGTTCCTGCATTTCCAGAAAGCCACAAATATTTTGGAAAAGATTTAATCAAAGTTATTCTCTATGTGCAAAGAAATGTTTTGTTTCATAACCAGTCAAAATGCCTGAGGATTTAATGGCAGGCTGTGACTCGATTTGTTTTTCTTCCTGAAAAAGTAAGGTTAGTAATTTGATACATTTTTTATCTTTATCTTTTTTTTCCTTCTTCTTTTATTATTTTCTTTGTTTAAACAATGACATTCTATTTAGATTATCTAGTGGGTAAAGGGTGGGGAGGGCAGGAGAGAACAGTAATGAAAATATCATTAATAGAATAATAACATATTTATTTCTTGTAAAAGTTTATAAGTTCTTCAAATGCTATTTCTAATTATGCTTTCTTGATTATACTGCTTATGCTTGTTTGTAAATAATCTGTCATGCTTTAACTAATAATAATCAGAACTAAATAAGAGTAAATAATATGTTTTATTTTTAACTCTATTAATATAAACAGTAAGTAACATTCCATTGTATATACTTCTTACAGCTTTCTCTTACATTTTTTTATTTCTGCCTCACTCCCTTTTATTTTCTACTCTCTTTTCTTTTCTTTATTAATATATAGAAATGCTTTTGACTGTGTGGGCACAGTGAATAATAGGATTTGTATGAAAATTGAGTTGGGAGAAGAATGCTGAGTTTTATTGCTTGTTGGTAATTTTGAGTTTAATTTCACTTGCATAGAGGCTGTGATGATCTGTGGAATACATTGTGGAGGTTCTGTCATGTTTAGATGCATTTACACTGCTAAATGAATGTTTGTCACTAGTTTTAATAAGTTTCCGCCAAAATGTTAAGAGAGACAATCTGGGATGTGGGCTGTCTTATGCACAATGTCCTTGAGTTACCTCAGAATCTTCAAATCACAGAATTCTCACAGAGAAACTGAAAGCAGTTAGTATAAACATTGACAAGGTTATCACACTGACACACCACAGATTCAGGAAAAATACTCTGTTCATAAAATATGTCAGTTATAATGAGTTTAAATGATGTAGTTTCTTGTAGTAAGTAAATGTCTTATTTTAGAAGGCATAAAAATGAAACATTTATTTAAATGTTTTTGAAAATCTACTTAACAGCAGCATAATAATCTGTGTTAAAATTTGTGTTCCAAACATATACTTTACTATAACTCATTTAATTCATCTGATTGACAAACATAAATAATCTTATAACTCTATTCTGGAAGAAATGTCATGTGATATATTTTAAAGCAGTAGGTTAGCATGATTGTAAAATCTGGTTACCAATATGTGTTTGCTGTGCATTGTTTTGTATAAAGCAGACAGATTTATTCTGGGGACAGCAAGTGGGATGGTGCTCTGCAGGGACACAACTCAGTGAGATCATATATATATATATATATATATATATATATATATATATATGTGTGTGTGTGTGTGTGTGTGAGTGAGTGTGATGGCTTTTTTTCTGAGAGTCTGCATGGCTATCCAATATGATTTGTAATGATTTCTATGAATACAATGTTTTACTCTATTGACAAAATGAATGTTTGCCACAAGTTTTAATAAGTTTCCCGCCAAAATGTTAAGGGAGACAATCTGGGATGTGGGCTGTCTCATGCACAGTGTCCATGAGTTTCCTCAGAAGCTTCACTCACAGAATTTTCACAGAGAAACTGAAAGCAGTTAGTATAAACATTGACAAGGTTATCACACATTGACACACCACAGATTCAGGAAAAATACTCTATTCATAAAATGTGTCAGTTATGATGAGTTTAGATGATGTAGTTTCTTGTAGCAAGTAAATATCTTATTTTAGAAGGCATAGAAAATGAAACATTTATTTAAATGTTTTTGAAAATCTACTTAACAGTAGCATAATAATCTGTGTTAAAAACTTGTGTCCCAAACATATACTTTACTATAACTCATTTAATTCATCTGATTGACAAGCATAAATAATCTTATAACTCTATTCTGGAAGAAATGTCATGTGATATATTTTAAAGCAGTAGGTTAGCATGATTGTAAAATCTGGTTGCTAGTGTGTGTTTGCTGTGCATTATTTTGTGTGAAGCGGACAGATTTGTTCTGGGGACGGCAAGTGGGATGGTGCTCTGCAGGGGCACGGCTCGGTGAGATCAGATATATGTGTGTGTGTGTGTGTGTGTGTGTGTGTGTGTGTGTGTGTGTGTGTGTGTGTGTGTGTGTGTGTGTGTATGTGTGTATGTGTGTGTATGTATGTATATATGTGTATGTGTATATGTATGTATGTGTGTGTGTGTGTGTGTGTGTGGGGGGGGGTATGTGTGTGTGTGTGTGTATATGTATGTGTGTGTGTCTGTGTTTATGTGTGTGATGGCTTTTTTTTTTTAGGTAATAACGCAGGTGTTTCTGAGAATCTGCATAACTATGCAATATGATTTATAATAATTTTTATGAATACAATATTTTACTCTATTGACAATACTGAGTTTAAGTAAATGCTCATATACAAACAATTCAAGATTTTTTTGGAAGCTGTTGATAGAATTCACATGACAGAAAATAGATGCATCTTAATGCATGTAATATCTGAATCATATTAGCCAAAGTTTTTGATTTAAATGAATGTTAGAACATAATTTTCTCTCCTCTTGATTTCTAACATTAAGATTATTTGAATGCTATTAGAATACAAGTGTTATATATTACATAGATCTATATAATAGTATGAACAGTTTTTAAAAAAAAAAAAAAAAAAAAAAAAAAGTTTATTTTAGTTTATATGATGCTGTTTTACCAAATGTGTAGTTTTGTCTTGATAGATAATTGAATTGAAAACTGTTAACCTCAGTTAAATATAACTAGTATTAAATTGATAAGGTGGTAGCTGAGGTACTGCTGCTTAGGGTAGGGGGTTAACCTGAGTAGTAAATACTGCTCTAAATTGGAGTTTTCAACTCCAGGTGGGATGCAAGGTTTAATCCTTACATTATTTTCACTTGTTCATTGTTATATGTATATAGTTTTGACATCCACAATATATTTTGTACACTCATTGTCACTACAAACAAAATTGAATCCTATACAAAATCCCATAAAAGATTTAATAAATACAGCTATGTTTAAAGGTACACCTAAAAGAGGAGATGTAACATTATTTATCTTGTTATTTGTTATTTCGATCATAAGATTCTTGAGTTTTAAAAATGCCAAATGACATCTTTAAAAGGAATTTCTTTAAACATTAATGGATTGAATAATCCGTGTAAAAGGGCAAGCCTAATAAGATACATTAATCTACACAAGGCCAATCTAGTCTTCCTGCAAGAAACCCATCTCTTGAAAAAAGATATTGATAAACTAGCCACTAATAAGTATACAGTATTGGTTAGTTCAGAGCACACTCAGAAAAAAGAGGAGTGGCTATTTTATGGAATAAAAGTATGCCCATTCCTAAAACCATTAAGTCTTATCAGGATGACAAAGGAATGTTTTGTATGGTTACAATACAAATTAATGGGAAGACTTACACTTTAATTAATGTATATTGGATACCTGGAATTGGTATTAATACAGTGAAACATCATATTGATAAGATCATATCATTCTCTGTAGGGGATATTATTTTAGCTGGTGATTTTAATTGTATACTACATGAAAGTGATACTACCACTATAAAGAAAAGAAGAATTACATCTAATGCAAAACATTTAAATGATTTTGCTAATTCTTATCATTTGAATGATATTAATAATCAGATAGAGTCAAAATCATTACCATACACCTTTTTTCTAACAGATACAAAACTTATTCAAAAATAGATAGGGTCTTTATTTCTAACCAGATGGTAACAGATTTAATTAATTCCAAAATCATTTCATGTCCTATATCTGATCATAACTCAATTGTTTTCGAATTCATGATAAAAAATACTCATAATGTTCAGATCAAAAGGATACCAGCATACTTAACTCAGCTAAAAGACTATAAAGAATATATACTTTCAGAAGTACAACATTTTCTAGACATAAATAATACTCCTGAAGTCTCCATTGTCTATGTTTGGGATACCTTAAAATCATATCTATATGGACAAAGTATCAGATGGTATAATAACAAAAGGAAATCTTGGGATAAGAAATTGTTAGATATTCAAAGTAAACTAGACTCTTATAAACATAATAATAAAGAAAATATTATGGACAAGAAAGTTATTGAAGAAATAAACAAACTAAATGAGAAATACAAAGAAATTTTAACTCATAAAGTTAAAATAACTTTAGAGAAATACAAGTTTTTGTCTTATTCAATAAGTCCCAAATACTTACATAGACTTAAAAATAAAACAAAAAGATTGAATAAACAAAACCATATCAAAGAAATCTTTTCTCTAAGAAAAAGAAGAATGTTTCTAGTATACCAGAAATACTGGATGAATTTAGAAATCACTTTCACAAGATTAACCATAACAACATTAACATGGAACCTAAAGATAAAATAAAGGAGTTTATAACCACAAACATGAATAAAAAGCTTAATAAACAACAGATTAAACTATTGGACAAGAGTATTTCATATACAGAAGTTATTACACAAATAAATAAGCTTAAATCAAACAAAGCACCGGGTAATGATGGTATTATACCAGAGATATATAAAATCCTTTCTAAAACTACATATTCATTAATACATAAGGTTTTATTCTGGCCCAAACTGAGTTAATAACCCCCATCTTGGCAATATACATTTATTTCACCAATTTTAAAACCTAATAAAGATCCAACTAGATGTTCTTCATATCGACCCATCTCATTACTTAATGTTGATTATAAAATGTTTATGAGTATTTTTGCTGATAGATTGAAGACAATTATCCCGGCATTATAGACATAGATCAGACGGGCTTCATTGTAAATAGAAATACTTTTGATAATATAAGAAGAACTTTAACATTAATTGATTTTGCAAATAGGAAAAAGAAAGATTTAACACTTATTAGTCTTGATATAGGTTCAGCATTTGATTCAGTAAGTTGGGACTATCTGTTTACCTTACTGAAATGCACAAATTTCTCTGATGCATTTGTAAATTTAATTGAGCATTTATACAAAGGAACGCTGGCTTATATTAAGGTAGGAACATATGTTTCACAAAAAATACCCATTCTTAAAGGTACAAAGCAAGGATGTCCACTTTATCCACTATTATTCACTTTAGTAATGGAGCCTTGGGCTAATTTGATTAGAAACAGTACTGACATAGAGGGTTTTGAAATAGAAGAAAATACAACATCAAAAATCAACTTTTGCAGATGATGTTCTAATTACATCAGCAGGATCTAATTCTTCTATGCAGTCTTTATTTGATAAAATGATGAATTTTAAAAGTATTTCTGGTTTAATATTCAATGAAGAAAAACTAAAATACTACCTATATATACACGAAAAAATACTCTCATTAGTGATTTTACTAAATATGTACCCAACTCAGGTCAGATAACTTATTTAGATATAATACTATCTAAAGATATTAAATCTATTATATATAATAACTATAATACCTGTTTTCTTAATATACAAAATATTTTTAATACCTGGAATAATATGTTTTTACTATGGAGGAGAGACTTACAATTATTAAAATGATAATATTCCCCAAGATTTTATACTTAATACAATCAATAATACTTTCACCTACAAAAATAACTATCAAGAAACTGAATACACTAATGTTAAATTTCTTATGGGCACCTAATAGACCTAGGATTGCATTAAAGAAACATACTAATAGCTGGTCTCAAGGGGTATTTCTTTTCCAGACTTTAATTTATATATTATCTCTTCTATTATAAAAGTTATTACTTTATTAATAGATCGGTCATATGTCAAAATGGAAAGATTATTGGGAGCTAATTAGTATGCACTTCATGAAAATCTCCTTAACACATAAAAATATGATTATAAATAACTCCATGTTGTGGTTGCTAAAGGAATTTTGTACTTCACCTATTACACCTAAACATATGGTCTGTTACCCATTAAATATTATTATTAGTTATCGTAACTTTATATTCATGCACCCTAAGTATAGGGAATGGAATTTTATTGTATTCCTATAATTTATACTCAGGGTATGCTTATGTCATCTACTTCTGAAGGAGCTCATTTAGCTATAGATAATAATCTAAAGTACTGGTATCAGCTGATATCTGATAATAAAGTTAAAAATCTAGATTTCTTAAAACAAGAATTTGATCTAAGAGAAACTTGCTGGTTAGAGGTTCAGATCTTTAGACAACATCTCATTGATAGAATAGATCTAATGTCTATAACAGTTAAAGAATCTATTCCAAAACTGATTGATTACTTGATAATAAATTTACAGCATAAAGTTTCTGATAAAGGTAAACTTTCATATATACATAAAATTATCAGACAAGAAACTTTTACAATGTAGATTCATACTGGAATTATTTCACCTCTATTAATGGGGACCCACCAACTCAACAAGATAAACAATATATACTGGAATCTGCTTATAGAACTACATCTTCCATTGTCTGGAGACTTTATACATGGAAAGTTTTACATAGATCTTTTATACACCTTTGATGATGAATAAAATTAATAATAAAGATAATCTATGTAAGAGATGTAATGTAGAAATTAATGCTGACTGGGCTCATATGTTTTATGACTGTATGAAGTTGAAAGAATACTGGAAGTCAATTAATGAATTTTGCAGGCTCTTTTACAGATAATTTCATTATTTCTAAGTCTCTTATATTATTCAACACACCTGTACCTCAATGTGTTAAAAAGATTAAGCTTCCCTTGTTATGGGCTATCCTAGCAGTGGCTAGGAAAATAATAACTAGAAATTGGATTTCAGATACACCTCCTTCGTTCAATGAATTTAAAAATGTTATGAATATAATGTGTCATATGGAAATAAGCACAATTAGAATGAGAACAACTAGAAAAACATCACATTTTATTGTATGGGATAATTTACAAAATTTGTTAAAAAAATTCTAATTTCAATAGCACAGTATTTTAGTTTAATTAATTGATCTGATTGTAGTGGATGTCTTTGTAAATACTTTAGTTGTTTTGTTGAATATTATAATAATACCTATTTTTAATTATTTGTATAAAATTGTTATGATATTTCTCTTATATGTTAAAACAATAAACTTGTTTTGAAAAAAAAAAAACAACAGGAAATATTTAAAATAACACTGATAGACAGACTCATGCAAATAAAAAAAAATATCTAAACTAAGCTTCGCTATATTCCTGACTGAATCTAGGACAATTACTATTCCCTACTTTCTTAATAGAGCAAGGCAGATGAAGTGGTGAATTGTCCTTCTTGTTGTCAGGCCCAAAACAGAATACTAAATACTGACAGATTTACCACTGTAATATCTAAAACATAATTTCCAAGATAGCTGGCAGAATGACCTCATCTGGTCACCTGTCTCTAGGTTCTCACAGTACTCCCTTTGATGCTGAGACAGAAATTTAGCAGAGATGTTACAATTACTTCTCCTCTTCTTTACAGAGGCTATTAAACAATGGCCTCTCCCAGACTTACTGACTCCAGTTCCATTCAGCACAGTGGGGTGCCATGTTGATGGCTTAACAGCTAATTTAATTTAAAGGGTTTTCCAAAACTAACTGGACTGAGATTAACTGCTTATTTTCCAGTGTCCTTTGCTAACATATATACATACAGCCTCACATGTATATTCCTTTTCTGTCCAAGACCCACTGTTAATACATTTTTTAACACTAGCAACTTTACAAACCCATTTTGATTTTCAAATGCCATACAGTTCTAATATATTTGTAATATAACCATCTGTACAACTCAGTTTGTTATTCAAATATCATACAGTTCTAATACATTTGTAACATAAGCATTTGTGCAAATTAGTTTGATATTCAAATGCCATACAGTTCTAATACATTTATAACACAAGCATCTTGTATAAATCACTTTGATATTCAAAGGACACATCATTCTTTACAGAACTCCAACTGGCTCTGCTGGCACTAGCTCATATCACTGCAATTGTCATTATTATTCCCCCAAATCTGTAATACCTAAGCAAAAGAATTAAGATATGTGTGGTACACATCTGAAATACAACCCTGAAATCAAGGTGAATGCTCTTATTTTGCTAAATCCAGATAAGACATGTGGTTGTATAATGACCTACCCTGGATTTGCTATTGTCCTTATTTAATTATCAGCTTGCTTGCAATATTTACTCTTGGATAACTTGTGTATTAGCAATGTCTTAAAGCACAGAGTTGTAGTCATAGAATCATAGGAAATACAAGGCAATTGAGTCAAAAGACCATTTATGCCTTGCTATTACCCACAGTCATTCTGTACCCCCATCTCAAGAAGGGCAAAGCAGTTCAGTCCACATCAAAATATATGAGTACCCATCCAATCACCCATCTAAAGGATGCTAGGGTGTCACTTTGTTTAACTTGCAGACAAAGTCTGTTCTAGAAGTGAGGTAGGCATTGAGCAATACATTTATATATCAGGCACCTTTTATTTATGTTCTTGTGAAGATTTAAGTTAATAGTTCTGGCATTAGTGGAACTATTTGACTTGAGTATGGGGTCCAGTATGACATGAAAAGCAAGGCACAGATCACCCCACAAGAGACTGTAAGAAGAAGAAGGCACATAAAGCCTTTCCTAATAGAGCAGGGAATTTAGGCCAGTGACCTTCTTGGTTAAGAACCTCTAGGGCCTTTCCAGTTTCTTAATATGTCTAGGAAGGTGCAGCTTGTAGAAAGTATTATACTTAATAATTGGTCTAATTAGGGCTACATATAAAGGGACAATAACTTCTTTTGACCTGTTTGGTATGTTTTCAGACATTAGTTCTACTAAATAAAAGGATTTTCTGACCATGGCTCCTATGAAGTTTGAAGGAAAGGGAATTATCAACCAACATTCCGAGGTCTGAGTACATTATCAGTTTGTAGTCAAGTACTGGCTATACAGCACACAGAGGTGAAGAAATGTTTAAATGTGAAAACGTGTGGTATTGTTACATTTGATAATTTTCGTCCTTTTTCTGTACACCACTTGTTCATAACTATTAGTTTCTGCTGTAATGAATGGGTACCAGTGGGAGAATCACAGGTATCTGCAAATGTAGCTAACCAAAGGTCCTGATTCCTAGATTGGAGGTTGTAGAACTTGATGCTGAAAGGGAGAAGTCCAGGTACTGAGCCTGGAACAAACCACTAGTTACTTTCATATTTCTGGGGAAGCAGTTCCACCTTAACTGTGCGGATTCTAGCTTTCAGCCAGTTGGCTAACCACCTCACTATATATCAATCTGCTTTTAAGACAGCTTATTAATGATGCCAGCACATGGTATAGTGTTGAATGCTTTGGCCAGAACCAAATAAGCTGTATGAACAGAACTGTAGTTGTCTGTAGTCTGTGCGACCTTCTTGAATAAATTTGCTAAATTGAGTAGGCAGGATTTCCATTTAACAAAGACATATTAATGTGGGTCTTACTTGATAAGGATTTTGATATCATAGTTTATGAGGTCAGATATGATGTACTCCATGACTTTGTAAATCAAGCTAGTCAGGCTAATGGGTCTATAGTTTTAATGCATTTGTGATAGGGCGGTGCTTGAGTAGGGTCTTCACCACTGCAGTTTACAGTGTGTGTTCCTTATTGCTGGCTTGTCTGCTTTGAATCACCTTGTAATTACTTGTTGTAGCTAATTGTTTGGTTTGTTTCTGGTACATTTTCATTTTTTGCTAAATGAAGTGTGGTTTTACATTAAGAAGACTGTGATTGCAATTCTTGTGGTAGTCGAAAGCTAGCCTGGTCTGTCTGGATTGGTAAACACACAGTGAGGCTTAAAGTGAGATTGTTTCATTGGCCAAAGAACTTTTTAGTTGGTTTAGTCACTTTTCTTTGAGTCTATAATTTCTACTGCTCATCGCACAGTGGAGTTTAGCAGTACCTTGTATAGATGCATGCACTTAGAAACTAAATTTCTCTATAAAACTTTCCCTGTAACTTTACGCAGAACTCAGTTGTGTAAACAGTAGCTTGTTTGCATGCTGAGGAGCACAGCCATATGAATTCAGTCAAATATAGCCTATCTGTAGTTTTTTATCACCATAGCACCAAAACTAGCCTGCTGTAAACCCCTGTTGCATCACCCCTTTGAAGTTTGCTTTAAAAGACCTGACACCACAAATGGTCATGTTCCCATTTTCTCTGCCACTAGCTTGGTTGATTTGGGCATCCTGAGACAATGTATGAATTGCCTCATGTTCACTGACAACAAACTAATCCTTAGATAAATGGATACAGTGTGAGAGATGTAATTACACAATGTCACTGAAAGCAAGACGCTCACAAAGAAGCACTCAAAATAACAATCAGGTTGTCAGTAATGTAAGCATTACAGCCACCTCACCTAGTACTTTCCTAACACATAGACCAACATATGCTGAGACACTTAAAAGCAACCTTACTGAACCCCAAAGTCCTCCTAGACATTTGTCCTACAAAAAAGAATCCTCAGCAACCCCAAAAGTACTCCACCAAAATGACACCAAATGCAGCACGTATAGCCACACTTCTTGCAGCCTCAACTACAAAGCCCATAAGGCAAGCCACCACACTACCTAATATATTAGCATAGGAGACTCCATTATGAGACATGCAGATGTCCAGCTCACCAGGCTGAATAAGGAGAAAACGATGATCAGATATCTATTGGTGGTCAGGATCCTTCAAATCACCCAGTCACTCAAGTCATTAGATCACAAGTACCAGTATGACTCAGTCATTGTCCATATGGGTGTAAATGACCTGAGACATACCTCTCTGGGCTATATGAAGAAGGACATTATGGAGATCTCAGACTAAAGGCCCCAGGCTGGTATGTGCCTGGTATTTAGCAGCATTCCACCTTCACCAAGAATGATGTCACAATATGAACAAAAGCTGTTTGAATTCAATAGCTGGTTTAGTTTCTGATGTCATTCCAAGGGAGTACAATATTTGTTAGCATGGTAGGATGTGGTCAACAGACTGTGTTGCTTTGACAGGATGGCCTGCACCTGTCCCTGCTAAGCTTTTGAATATTAGCTAAAAATTGTCTTTCCCCATAGTGCCTTTTTTAGGCAGTGCCAAAACTGACAAACCTTCTTACATCGCAAAATCAACCCAAGGGAATCTAAATATGTTACTGCTCAGTACCAGGATCCTAAACAAGAAACGCCAATCCCTCCAGGCTCAACTCACCGTGGAGAATGTGGACATCTGTGCAGTTACTGAGACATGGTTTAAAGCCATGGACAGCACCCCAGCTACAATGCAGGGCTACAATGCCTTCCACAAATTTAGGACAGCTACTGCACAGGTAGGCACCAAAAATGGAGGTGTTTCCATCTATATCAACAGCAAAGTCACCTCAAAACTAGCCAAACAGGGTAATATGCTTGATCTTCTCCATATCTAGATTTCTATGGGCAAAGTCCCATATCATATCCTTACTACCTATAGGTTACCCTCTATGACCCAAGAAACCCATAGCTTATACTTGCAATTACTGGAGGTTCTTACTATTCATCTGAATACCATATTCATAGGTGACTTAAACCACCCCACTATAAACCGGGATACCTACATGGCCGCAGACTTGCAGGCCCAGAGATTCCTGAACTTTGTAAACATAAACACCTTGAACCAGATAGTCCATATGCCTACTAGTGATGCAAACATACTCAACCTGGTACTTACAAACATGAGAGAATGCAATATACCCCCCCCCCCCCAGTGTAGCATCTTCTCTGGTAATGTCAGACCACAAAGCTGTCTCCTTCATAATAAAAGTCAGTTCTGTGACCCCGGCTAACTCCAAAACATTTAGGAACTATTATAAGGTAAACTTCCTACTACTAAGTGACAACCTGTCAAAATTTCAAGCCCCTCCCCCAAACCCTGAGAACACAGCTGCCTATACAGAATTGTTCACAGAAAAACTTTTCAGTCATGTCAATAAAAGCATCAAGACAGATGTGCCCACCAGAAACAAGCCCAGAACTAACTCAAAAAACAAACAGGTTGTACAGCAAAAGAAAAAATTCATAGCCAAGATTATTAAGTACTACACCCAATCCAGCATGATAACATCACTCTCATCAGTCAAAACAAATAACTAAGTAGGCAAATTAAGTGTACTAAAGCCATATTTGAGGTAAGGATAGCCTCCCAGTTAAGGACAATCACAAGTCTTTCCTTAGGTATGTCTGGAACCTCAAAGGCAGTACACAGCAGTCTGCAGATGTAAGTAAAGATACCTACATGGAGACAGGCAATATTGCAAATCTGCAGGCCAACAAATTCAGGAAATACCATCAAACATAACCCCCCAGCTGTCACTAAGGAGCAGGTCTTAGATGTGCTCTCTAAGGCCAAAAACACCACATCACTGGGACCTGATAATGTCCCAAGATGCCTAAATAGCCTGAAGCATGACCTATTGTGACCACTGGAATCACTGTTTAACCAAAGCATCCAGGCAGGCTTTGTGCCACATGAATGAAGAACTGTAGTGGTTAAGGTTGTCCCTCAATGGACCCCAGGAACAACAGACCTATAAGTCTGACTAGTCCCATATGCTAAGTCATGGAAAGAATTATCATGGAAATGATTAATAAGGACATAGAAAATCTTCAAACATTTGATCCAACCCAGTTTGGTTTTGTCAAGGGCAGATGATGCCTATTGAGTCTGGTGGACTTTTATGAGAAGGTCCCGAATACGATGGATGAGGGCAAAGAGTGTATACTGTCTATCTCAGTGATGTCGAACCTATGATGTGTCAAAGGTGACATGCCACGACATTTTGGGTGACACACCACTGTTCACCAACACCTGAGATACCAAAGAAACTACTTTTGCATTTGTTGCTTGTGTGATGTGCATTGAATTATTTTGTGCCAGGAGCCAGTTCAACAACACTGCTGCAGAGGTAAGGAAGTTATTAACCTTAAAGAATATTTCAGTATACTTTCTTGATAGAGTCTGCAAGGGGCAGTGCTGACATTGTTTTTTTTTCATAGTTACACTTCTGCAAAGGGCAAGTAATCTGCATTTCTAGGAGTGTGCTCTTTTATATTCCTCGCAACTGTCCCTCTTAATCCCTGCAAAAACTGGCAACTTTTTTACACTTCATAATAACAATAATTAGATTTATAGACTAATTTTACTTCACAAAATGTGTATTAATTCATGTTCATTTTTTTTGAGTGTCTCAAATTAATAGTATTAGTAGTTTAAAACTGTCCATGTCTCTTATTTCTAGATTTGTCCCTGATTCTGTTGAGATTTATCCCTGATGTGTTGAGAGTCATGCTGTTTTATTTATTTATTTATTTTATTTTTGTTTGTGGGGAGTGACAAACAAGCAGAGTCAAGTTAGGCATTTTCCGAATTTTTGACACACCAAACCCAAAATGTTCACCATCACTGGTCTATCTTGATCTGGCTAAGGTATTTGATAGAATACCCCACTCAGACATCATAAACAAACTCACAGATAAAGGCATAAATCCCTGTGTTACATACTCGATAGCCAGCTAGCTGTCAGACAAGACCCAGGAAGCTAGGATAGGGGAGACCACCTCCACATGAGGATGGTCACTAGTGGAGTCACTCAGGGCTCAGTGCTGGGTCCACTCCTTTTTGGCACCTACTTCCCAGGAGTCAAGACCAATGTCAAGAGCCACTGGCTAAACATGTTTGCAGATGAGTGATAACTAGGAGCAGTCATAGAACCCCCAAGACACTAACAGCCTTCAGAAAGGACTAATACAGACAAATAACTGGTGCCAAAGTCATGGCTTAAAACTCAATACCAACAAATGCATAACAGTACTCTTTGGGAAGTCACCACCTTAGGAAATTACCTCATTGATAACACATCTCTCAGAGTAGAACTAGTAGTCAGAGATTTGGATACAGATGTTGACAAAAACCTGGCTTTTAACCAACATATGTCCAAGGTAGTATAAAATCATTCTCTGATACCCGATTTATAAGCTAGGGGATAACATCTAGGTTCAAGTAAGTCATCATTCCATTGTATTTGGCCCTCATCAGACCAATCATTGAGTATATGCCACGTTCGGTATATACCTGACCAGGCAAATGCAACAAATGGAATGTTCACAGAGGTTCCTCACAAAAAGAATACAGGGTGTAAACAGCATGTCTAATGCAGATCGCCCCAAAGCCCTAGCTCCATACTCTTGTTTCCTACAGACTGCTGAGAGAACCTCTATGCCTGGCATACATGGCATCCTTGGATCCCACTCTGATGGACCTTTTGCATATCCACAAAATGAAATAGCATCAGATTTATTCAATCACAGGATTTAAACGTGCTTTGCAACATAAATAGGACATGTTGGAGGGACAGGTATCTGTCTCAGAGAATTCCCCCCTACCTAAAACAGGCTTCACATCCATGTGAAGTAGAACTGTTTCCTACCCCTATACAACGGAAACTTAGACCAGTGGACGGGAAATTGGAACTATACCCTGGGTCTAGCACCTATGCCTGCAATGGACAGATGTAGCCTTTAAATCTTGCCCAGCTTACATATGCCCCTTAAAATAACCTCTAAGGCACATAAACTTGCAAAATACATTTGGGAAGCTTGTCTAGAGTTATAAAAGCCAGTACATAAACTTGTGGGATACATTTGCTATTCTTCGCTAGGCTTCTAAAGGTCACAGTGGTCATTAGTCTAGTATACACCTATGAACCTATACTTCAGGAACAAATCCTGTAGTTATGTTCAGGTTAAACAATTTATGGAGGGGTTGCAATAAAGTATGTTTGGCTATATTCATTAGGCATTAGGGTAAATTATCAGGCCACATGGAACTACTATTTTTGATCACAGAGTGCACCTTCAATACATGTTCCTTTGTGATATTAGGAGTTGGAAGGGATTTGGAAATTTGTGGAATTAAGACAGTTGTTTCATGGGTAAATTTTGCACTAAATTTGTATGTGCATACTTGCTGTACCTACTGGGTACACTGCTGGACTAGGTGTTATTTCTTAGTTTGTTAATGTACCTAAAGAAGGACTTATAATTATCCTTGTCCTCAGCAGCTAATTTAAATCCGTGATTTGTCTTACTATCCCTGATAGTAGCTTCTAGTTTCTTACAGATATTCTTGATGCAATCTTTAGTATGAGGAATTTTGGATTTATTGTATGATTTAAGAAATGTTTTTTTTCCTCTCTGTTTATCGACTTTATTTAGGCTGGTACCATATGTTCTTAAACATCCTATTATATGTGGCTCTACTGGGGATGGTCAGGTCTAGACATGTGCATTTATGGTGAAAGAACTCTGTTGATTCTTAAGATTATGGCTTCACAAGCCAAAGAAGAGATGCACAGTGGCAAACCCCATACTATAACTTGCATATGCTGTACCATAACTGGCAAATTGACAGTGTTTCCACTCATTATAAAATTAGGTCTACAGTATTTTACCTGCTATTTTAACAATTTGTACAGTGGCATTTACCTTAAACTAAATTTGGAACCTTACAATAACACCTGTGAAGAAGGCTACCACCCCTCCTTAACCTTTTGCCACTTTTAATTAGGAATATCTTCTTCTTCTTCTTTCGGCTTTTCCCAGCTAGGGGTCGCCACAGCGGATCACCTGTCCGCTCATGATTGGCAGTGGAGTTTTACAGTGTTGAGTTGGCAGCCTGGCGCCCAACCTTCCACAGAAGGCACACACACACACGCACTCATGCCTATGGCCAATTTAGAGTGTCCAATCCACCTACAGCATGTCTTTCAGATGTGGGAGGAAACCGGAGCACCCGGAGGAAACCCACACGACCACAGGGAGGACATGCAGACTCCGCACAGAAGACACCCCAGCTGAGAATCAAACCGGAGAACCTCTTGCTGTGAGGCGGCAATGCTAACCGCTGCACCACCATGGCCACCCACTTTTAATTAAGAATATAAAATAAAAAAAAAATGGACCAAGCATAATACTTGCTTTAAATGAACTTACACATGTTAGACTGTAACACTTTTAAGGGTTCTACCACAATTTACCATAATTTCTAAATTAAAAATGGAACTACATTATTCATTATTAAAACAGTTCTGAAACCCGAAAAAAGAGATTAGCAGTTGTTTCATTTTTTTTATTTTATTTATAAACGGTGGGGGTTAAGGCAGCAGCAGCCTCCCCTTACAGATGGAACAGTATTATAATCCAGCTGATATTAACTAAGAACATAACACTATTCCAAATGTCATCCAGTGTAATGACTACTCTACACACACAATACTTTAAAAGGTGTCATCAAAAATGAAGCACAACCATAGCTCATATTTCAAACTACATCCAGAAAATTAGCAGATCAAGATACATTACAATGCATTTTGTTTGCAGTATAATAACTAAGTAAACTGTTAGGTTAAACTTTAGGCCAACCACAGGAATACCTAATATTCCTAGCAACTGCAACTGTTACTAAGTGATTTCCTCACCCACGTTGTGTGAGCTTACCAAGATGTAATCTTATCAATGGAATTCCTTTTTATAAATAGCAGCTGTCTCACTGTCAATTATTTTGATGCCACAAGTAATTTGGGTAGCTTATCACACAGTTTGTGGAGGTTTGTCTGTTAGAAATCCTTGAATTCAGAATTTTCGACTGCATGGGTTTTAGAGCTCTTGAAATAGCAGATTACACGTCTACAGTTTGGATTTGCTACTGCCCTTATTTATGGCATAGCTGCTACACAAATTAATAGTAAATAAACATTTTCAAATAAAGAGTATGTCATTGCTAACACACGTCAGCAAAAAATAAACTGGGTTCCCTGACAATGTAAGCACACAAGGTCCAATAAAAGTAACAATTGCCCTCAGATGGTTCTCATTCACTGAATGCCTAAAGGCCTCTCAACTGTCTTCATTTTGGAGAATCATTCTTATTTTGGGCCTGATTTACCCTTGTACATGATGTCACTATTTTTAGAAGTATGCCCATATTTTAATGCTTGATTTACCCCTTTGACAATTTTCTTATCCCCCGTCATCAGATGTGATTTTTAAAGCTGTCCAGTACACAGAAAAACCACACTACATGACCAACATATTAGTGGCACCAGTAATTAAAAGAAATTATAACAGTCACTTTGATAATATTATTATATGTTTCCATCAGTTATATCACTGTTTTAAACATGTTTGAGTAGTATCCCATATTGCTACTGAAAAAGGAGTTGTGTCATTTAGTATTCAAATTTTATGCTAATTAGATGTCCAGATTTTAAATGGATTTTCTACTTTTCAAGTGCCATTTTGTTCAGTTTTCAATGTCTGCAGGTTGATAAGTATGGCTACAAACATTTCTCATTCTCAGTGGCTATGATCATACTGTATAGATTTTCCCAGAATGTCCAGATTTTTGCTCATATTTTTCGTTTGTTTCTCCTAAAATATTAAGTTTTCTGACAAATCATTGAGGATTGAAGTCAGAAAAAAATTACATATATTTGAGTTTCAGACTTCATAACATCTGGAAAATTCATGTTAATGCAAAACCCGATAACGATTCTAGCAACTTCTTATGTTTATTAGAGCAATATTTAAATATTATCCCTATTTTGGGACTCTTGGTCTCCTCATTATTTATGGCTTTTGTCCAGATTTTTTGCTCTAAGAAGTTGAGAGCTATGGCTATCATATATGTGTAGGGCTGTTCATTTCTGACCCTCAGATTTAGTTTTGTCCCTAGATTTGCTCATTTTTTTTCATAAACTTGTACCTCCTTAAGACTACATAAATACTTAATAAGCAAACTAAGCCAGTTCAAAGCTTTTTTATCAATAATTGCAACCAATCACCACAACTTAAGAGTACTCGAACACTTATTCTTAGCAGTTAGCTATAGTCATCTTAATTCCTACAACTGTAATCTCACTCACTTCTCTAGCCTAAACAGTAAAGCTACACCATGCTTCTCTCTCACATTCTCACACTCTCAACTCTTATCTTACTTACACATATTGCCTCCTATCAGCTTACTAAGCCAATATCAACTCCTCACCATATCACAACTATTGCACATACTACAAAATCTGCTTCACTCAAACAATGCATACACCCAGCTCTCTTTCGCATAGCAACCTATCACCACATCGTATTAAAAACCCCACCATGTCAGCACTCAAATAAACCATCCTTGCTATACAATAAGTCCTTCAACAAATTCATAAAACTAAATGTACACACTGCATCCAGGCTGTCACTCAGTGGAGACATACACCCAAACCCTGGACCTCCAAATCATTCTATCAACCTTCTCAAGACAAATACACCCAACAGTCTACCTTACCTCTCAAGAAATGCTACTGATTTGCTAATACTAAACATTAATATTAGAAGTATATCAAACAAAAGACCATGATCTCCATGCTAATCTTTCCCTCTATTCACCAGATGTAGTAAAGTACTTCTAAGCGAAAATGACTAAAACTTGACATATCCAATAATGAAATTACTGCCCCTGGCTATAATTTACTACGCAAAGACTGAACAAAAAGGGAGGAGGTGTTGCAATAATACTTAAAGACGAACTAAATGCCACAACATTAGACATACCAACTCTAGCCCTAGGTACCACCAATTTTTTTTTTTTAACCAAAAAATTAATGCTAGAAAAACTATCAATATAATTTGATGCTACTTTCCACCTGGTAATAATATATCCACCCTTGAGAACTTACTCCACTGGGCATCAGAGACACTCTCTCAAGAAACCATTATTCTAGGAGACTTCAGCATTGACTGGACACCATGTAACTCAATTATACCCATTACCCATATCAACCTCCATGGATTCACTCAGCTAATCCAATCTCCTACTAGAACTGACAAATCAACAAACAGTCTATCCTAGACTGGATACTGTCAAACAAACCATCCCAAATAAGTCAATCTGGCTGCCTACCTGACAGCCTGAGTGACCACTTGCCTACCTATATAATTAGACACCACCCAACTCTAGAAAAACCTACCACTCACCAACAAATATGTAACAAAAAGAATTTCATCCCATCTAACTTCATCTCAGTCCTAAAAGCCTGTAATTGGAATCCCATCAAGCAACTCAACCTTATTGAAGATGTTAGGTACTTCAACTCCACATTCTTAAACATACTCAACTCCCATGCTCCACCTAGAACCATTAGAATTAAGTCTAACTATGAACCCTGGTTCAGCAAAGAAACCAGCTCTCTGCTTCATGCAAGAGTTAAAGCTTGTTCCAACTGACACAAAGCAGAAACAATAAACTCAAAGCAAACATAGCTAGAACTCAGAAACAAAACCAAAAAACTGATCAGAACAGACAAAATTAACTACTATTACAGCATACAAATGAAATATCAACATAATCCTAGAAAGTTTTGGACAGCTATTAATAATGTTCTTCAGCCAGGGAAATCTATGACTCCTTCCCCTACTACTACAGACACCTAACAAATATTGCCACTCAATTTAACAAATTCTTTACTGAATCTATACTTGCACTAGCAAATTCTCAAAGCTCCCATGACCCCAATGAAAAACACAAACATCTTACTAATGACAACAGCTTTACCTTCAAACTTGTTCCTGTAAACTTGATTTAAAAAAAATACTCAAAAAGTTAAAAACAACCACACTGGCTGTAGATGACCTCCCAACTGAATTTTTAAAAATTGCCACTGAAGTAATAGCATATCCAGTAACCATCCTTATTAACCACTCCATCTCCAAAAAACTAGTCCCTGACCTCTGGAAGGTCTCCCACATTATTCCCCTTCATAAAGGGGGTAACTCAAAAGAACTAACAAATTACGACCCCAGAACTATACTGTCTCCCCTCTCAAAAATACTGGAAAGGTGTATTCATATACAAATTATGGAACACCCCAACACACAAAAACTGATCACTAACACTCAACATGGATTCAGGCCTTACTCACTGCTCTCATGTCATTCACTCACATAGTTAATGGGCATAGAAATGATGGTAAATATGTTTCCGCTATCTTCCTACACCTTTCCAAGGCCTTTAATATGGTTACTCATAACAAGCTTATAAAAGCTCAATCAGAACTAAATATTAGCCAATCCACTATTGCATGGTTTCATACTTACAGGAAGACAGCAGGCAGTTAAATGACACCGGGAGCTATCGCCTCTACTCCCAGTAACAATAGGGGTTCCATAAGGCTCCATTCTCAGACCTCTGTTGTTTAGTATATTTACCAATAACCTTTACACCTCAACTCTCCACTCCTCAGTCACCCAGTACACAGATGACTCTACATTAGAATGTGTCTCCTCTTCCCTCCAGGAACTACACCATCAAACTCGAGCTTCCTTTCTCTCTGTCAAATCTTGGCTGACTGACTACCAGCTAATAATCCAAACAAAACAAAACTTATCTTCCAACATACACAACATACCAATCCTGACCTCTCACTTCACATCATATCCAATAACAAAACTATTATATCTTCTGTTACCTACACAATGCTTCTGCTTCTTGGAGTTGTGATTGACTGCAACATGGAATTCGATATCTATATCTCTCGCACCATAAAGAAGGTCTATAGAAACTAGGTACTCTATATAGAAATAAACAGTTCTTAACACTGCTAGGGCCACTACTGCATGCAAGCATCTCAACTCTACACTGCTATATGCCTCTCCAATCCTCACCAACCGTAGGACATCTGACATAACCAAACTAGAAGCCTGCTATAATAAAATCGCCAAATTCGCTATTAATAATTCTTACAGATCACACCACTGTCTAGCTCTCAAACAGTTCAACTGGCTTGAACTTTTTCACCTACTTCTATATAATCAACTTACCCTGTCAAATAAAATTTTATATCATCCCGAAAAAAACCTTCACTACAAGACCAGATAATTTCATACTCCTGTACCAGAAACCTTCACTCCACTAACAAAAGTCTCCTTAAATTAACTAAAGATAATAATGCCACTGGTTCATCCCTCTACTTTAACACAATAACAATGGAATAAACTTCCCCCTCTCATCACAACTATAGTTTCTATACATGAATTTAAAAAGTCCTTAAAATCACATTTGGTGAACTCCTGGCTCTGTAACTGCGACAGTCCAGGTTAATACTAAGACGCCTCCCTTCTCTCACTCCGTCTCCTTATTTCTGTACTCATCAATCACACCTTCACCCCATACGTCTTCTCTCCTTACATCTCTTATAATTATACCTAGCTGCATCTTACCCTTGCTGCACTTAATGACAGCTGCTAAAATGTAACAACTACGTTCTGTTGAAACTGACATTTTAAATTGTTGGTGCTATTATATAATTTGATGTCATATGTTAAATAATGCAACTTGCCATTAATGTAATGTACTGTACTGTGTGAATTTAAATTGAAGACTACTTGTGTGAGTAAATGTTAATTGTAGAGCTTTTCTCCCGGGCCTTAGCTGAAAAAGGACCCATGTCGAGCCGGACTTTCCCGGTAACCAAATGTAAAATAAGTAATAAATAAAGTAAGAAAGTGCTCCTCTTTCTAAGCTGCTGCTATGAATTTTTGAAAAAATAGTGACAAGATTGTTAATGCTCTAACAATGATAGATCTATGAGAGGTCTAGTAATGGAGGACTGTTTCAACTGTTGTTAGGATTCTGGGATTGTGATTTCTTGCTAAAACGGAGATGTGTGTAATGTTTTAAGTAAATATCATTTTAATAGTTGAATTTCTTCAAAACAGAAACATTCTCACTCCTGTTATCAAAATAGAGCGTTTTAACCCTAGCGAAACTGATGCAAACCTGGATTACTATTTGCTAAAATGGATACAAGTGCAGTTATGCCTCTAAACTTTTTGCTCAAGAATTCTGAACAAAGGCTCCAAATCAGGAGCAGTTTTAAATACTATCCGAATTTACACATAATTAATAGCACACAACAGATTTTGAATCAACGTATTTTCTAACATTTGGAATTGCGAAACTGTAATGTCTGGCACTTCCAACTGATTATAATCTTCACTAATTTACCAGAAAATTAAAAGTGTTGTGGTGGACAGAGTGAAAATAATATATGAGGCAAAGTCGAAGACAGGTGAGAGGGAGTTTACAGGTAAGCAGTGTACAGCAAGGTCAACTTCAAACGGAGACCTACAGCCTAAACTAGGAATAAAGAAATGCAGGTGCATTCTCTTTGGGACAAATTTTGCTATAGAACAGGTATGAGTTACAACTGTAGTTGTTCGGGCAGATACAAGGAGAGTAATAGTGTTCCTACTTTACTAGCAACTGCATCATAGGATCATGCTGCAGATAGTTTATGGAAGATTGGGTTTAGCAGGATTACGTATGGTAAACGCTGGTTGTTTAAAATCGTTATCTATTACTCGCAAGCAGTTTCATCTGTCCGGGTGTACAGCTTCAGACAAGAGTGAGCCGGCTGCATTTGATTCAACTTTACTGGATTATTTAGTTTGTCCTCTGTCCAAGAAACCTTTAAGGTGATTTCATGTCGCCAGTGGTTTGTCAAATAATCACCATGCGTATTTCTCCGTTTTTTTTCAGAATGTTGTTCTGCTTCTCAATAATTATGTGATTTGTTTGTCTGGACAGAGTATTTCTGTAAACAATGTTGTTACAGTTTTAGACTTAACGTTCTGTGGAAAGCAGCTTAACGCAAATCCTGTAATACAGACGACTTTACATGTGAGTGTTTAAAAGTTGGGGCCTTCCTTCTTTTTTTTCATCCCTGATGTTTTAGTTAGTTGCTACAATATAAATTGACTAGTTTAAGTCCTCCGAACGTTTACCCGTAGAGTAGACGTTTGGAGTCTCCTAACTGCATGAGTAATGTCTTTGAAAGGCGGGTACACGAGAAACGTCCTTTACATATCATTCCGCAGTACTACCTAAAGAGAAAAGTAAACCCATAGATAATTCAGATTTCCATCGGGCTGGCACTCTTTGAATTCTCCTTAAGTACGACCACAAGTTCCACCGTTCGGTCCAGCTTCTTTCACTGGTAGTACTGGTACAGTAGTTTTAGGGCTAGAGTTGTAGTTTTCTCATTCTTAATGGCTATTATATAGGTTTAGTGCTTTGATTTTTTTTTTTTTACCCTCGGATTTAGCTTTGCGGAATTGTTTTCATAAAGATGTACTTTTTAAAGATACAAGTAAGTCAACTAACCCAGCTCAAAGCTTCTTTGTCGGTATTGTATAGGGTCAACTGTTTCGTGGCATTATTTTCTGAAAAGTAATAAAGCATTCGGCTTTTAATTTATGGTTTCAGTTTTATTGGATCTTCGTTTCTTAGATCCCGTTTCCTAGGAGTTGCATATTACTAAAACACGTCACCTTTTGCTTGCAAGTGCGGCAGTGACTGCATTGGTTGTGTTGTCAGTGACGGACCAATGGGAACAAGAGTAGGGTAAATCCCAAAAACAAACCCACATGGTGAAAACAACGAAAGGGAAAGAATTTTTGTCAAGGCTAGAGTAAGAATAGTAATTCTGTAAATGGCAGAATCCTTGTCGCTAAAATAAACACCTGAACTCAGGAGCTTAATAAAATCCACCAAAACCAAGTCTGAGGGTAAAATAGCTACCCAAGCCAAAGACAATCACAAAGCCTTTTTTTAGTTAGCTTCATAATCTTAAAGTGCAGTGTGCTGAGCTGATTGTGAAAGATGTTACCTACACTGAGACTAAGGATACAATGAACCTACTGGCCTATAAATGTAGCTGTAATGTTACCCCACTCTCCCCTCGTCAGTCCCTCAAAATAAACCTGAAACTGACATGACTCTAGCTATCATACAAGACAAAGTCCTAAGAGTGCTAAAAATAATACATAAATCTGTCCTGACAAAGTTCCTTGATGCATCTTAAATTGCATGAAGAATTATTTATCCACACCCCTAACAACATTGTTCAATAACAGTCTCCAGACAGGTTTTGTGCCAAGCGAATGGGGAACAGCTACTGTCCTTCCCCTGCATAAGGGAGGACCGTCTACGGATCCAGGCAATTACAGACCCATAAGCATGACCAGCCTAATATGTAAAGCTATGGAAAGACTTACCATGGGACTAATCAGTGAGGGCGCAGGGTACTTAAAAACACTGGACCTGTCCCAGTTTGGATTAGTCAAGAGCAATAAGGTTTGTACCAAATAAATAACTGGTATCAAAAATGCTAAAAAAATGCATTGTTGTATCCTTTAGGAAGTCCTCTATCCCAGGGAACTACCACATTGACAATATGCCCCTAAGAGTTAACTCCGTTGTTTGGGATTTTGGAACTTATGTGGACAGTGACCTGTCTTTTGACCAACAGATGTCCATTGCCAAATGTAAGCAAACACTGCTGTTATTGGTAGCTCTTGATGTAGGGAGAGTATTCAGCAAGAGTAAGCTCTATCAGATGTCAATAAATAAGTAAAGCTGGGATTTTATAAGTAGGGCAATGGAATCATTTACATTTCTTGAAACAATAATAAGATTGGAGGGATGTGTAAGAAGTCGGAGTGGGAGGGTTCTTGTCTGGTGGGTGTCTGAGCAGATGAGAGGCAGGTGAGGATGTCCTCTTTCCCCTTTGTTTGTGTTATTTTTAGAACCACTGGCAAAGAAAATGGGGGACTCAGAAATTCAAGGATGAAATTGGTATGGTGTTCAAGAGAAGTTGGTTTTATTTGCAGATGATATTGTTTTGTACCTGGTGGAACCAGAAAAGGACATCTCAGTGTTGTGGGACATTCTGAGACAGTTCTGTTTTTTTTTTTTTTTTTGTTTTGTTTTTTTTTTTTTTTTCGGGATATAAAGTCTATGAGGATAGAACAAGTGCTGTGGCTGTGACCTGTGTGCCTACATGTAGACTGGTTCAGCAGTACCAATGTTTTTTGAGACATGAAGTATTTAGGATTATGGATTGAAGATTATTATTTTGTGGTGCCTGGGGTACACTTGGGAGGAGGCTGAACAAAAGATGATACAGGAGCTGGGAGGCTGCCATCTCTTTCCTGTGGATGTGAGTGTCAGGATGCAAGTACTGAAAATGTTAGTCCATTTGATTCTATACATGGGCCAGGCCTTTTTTTGTCAACCAGAATGGATGTTGTGGATAGTAATTAATAAAGAGTTGGGGGATTTTGTTTGGGAGGGCAGGGGTTGGGTAAGATGGGTTATTCCTGCCATGGGATGGGAAGGTTTGAAGGAATATTATAGCACTTACACAGTGCAGGCCTTTGTACATGGCACAGGCAAAAAGCTACAATTCAAGGTAGGGGAGGATGATGGTGAACTGGGGGGTGATTAAGTTAGGAGGGAGTGGGATTTTGGATGCAGATCTTTGAGGAAAATAACAACAGTCATGTAGAATGTTATATTCATGGAGTAGCAGAAAGTGTACTGGGAGCTGGGTCAACACGGGAGTGGAGGAGAGAAATTTTGCCAGTAGGGATGACTGCAGTTGGTGCCCGGTGTGGGCAAGGGGGCTGAAGAGGGCTGGCAGGGGGACCAAGGTTATGGGAGCAGATAATTAGGAAGCTGTAGTGAAATTGGAGGAGACAGGGAGTACATTTGGAATGCAGACTGGTCAATCAGGGTTTGATATCAGAGTATAGAGGGGGAGAGGGGAATCCTGAATGTAGGACCTGCACTGGTTGAGTTTTCAGTTGAATCTAGAGCATAGGCTGCTGTTTAAGAAGGGATAATTGGTAGGGCATAAAATATTGCATAACTGCGGGAGTTGATCAGAGGAGCAATTTGATATGCACTTTGCAGAGAAACAACACGAGAATATTGTATGTGGTTCCTGAGTATGCAGCAAAATCTAGAAGATTTAAGGTTTTTCCTGGAAGTGTTTTCATGGCTACTTTATACCACTGGTGGACTCCAGAGAGTTTTTCCTCGGGTAGATGCCAGGTTTTGGGGGTGTGGTGGGGAGATGCCTGGAAGTATGTGTTCTCAGAGTGTGATGTGTTGTTGGACTTTGAAGGTTCCCTGCAGAGTGATCTATCGGAGTGATGGGTGAGAGGATAACTGTGGCTATGGGACATGATTTTTTTTGAGCTAGGATGGAGGCTCCGAGTTGCCTAAACTTAGTAAGGCCTTGTTAAGTTTAATTCTGGTAGCTGCCAAGGAAGCAATTACTGGAGGATGGAGATCAAAATCTAAACCTTCGATAACCACATTGCCACAACAGCCAGAATCTTTCTATGTGGCACACCTCATCACTAAGGGCTTTTCATCCAGAAAAAAGGAGGTCATTGTCCCACTGTACTCATCCCTCATTAGACCCATTATAGAACGCAACGCCCCATTTGGTATGTACCTCTCAAGACATCTGCAACAACTGGAAAGGCCACAGAAATACCTCATTAAAACAATCACAGGCCTAAAGCAGATGCCCTATGCTGACATTCTAAAAAAAAAACTCCACCTATACTCTGTCGCATATCGACTACTCAGCAGAGCTGTTGAACATGCTACAATCCCTCAGAGACACATGCTCCAGGGATCTAAACCTTGTCATCACAATGAACAAAAGACTCCCCAGACTCTGCAATAGACTGCTCATACATGTCAAACAGAGTGCCTTTTTGGCCCTCTTCAAAAGGAACCTTGATGACTGGATGGGAAATAGGAAATTCACCCCGGGGATCACGTCAGTCACCCTGCTAGACAGGGGGTCCAGGGAAGTAAATACTGTGGGAAGAAATAGCCAGGGAATTGTTATGGCTAGGCTTGTATAGGCCCTAGGGGTGATAGGCTAGTTCCAACCTATAAACCGATTGTAGTTTGGGTGGTGAATGTTGTAGCAGAGAGAGAGAGGAACAGGAAGTAGGATCTTTAAAAAGGGTAGGAGTAAATTATATAGAAACAATGGAAAATGTGGAAACAATACATGCAGAAAATGTTTTGCAGGAGGAGTGTGAGGTTTAAGAGAAGGCCAGGAATTGATCAATTTATGTACTATTGCTTTGATTATATGCTGTATAACAATATATATGTGGCATGTAACATTTGTAAATGTGAACTTAATATGGTTTGATTACTTTTATATAAATGTCACAGGAAATAATTCAATAAAGGTGTTTAAAAGAAAAAAAAAATGTCCATTGCTGCACTGCTTATAAACAAAGGGATTGTGTCTAGATATAGGAATGTCATTGCCCCCATTTACTCGGCCTTCATTAGGCCAGTCATTAAATATAATGCCCCTTTGGCATGTCTGTCCAGACACATGCAACAACTGGCATGCCCACAGAAATACCTTACTAAAAGGATACAAGGCTTAAACAACATACTTGGACCAACTCAAAGCCTTGTCACTATACTCTGTAGTTTACAGACTGCTAAGAGGTGACCTGTGCCTGACGTACAAAGCATCCTCACACCTAGTACTGATGGATTTACTGCACATCAGCAAGTCACATGGCTATATAAATACTTTGTGTAGTGATTTAACCTCTTCTGCAACAGTAACCAAACCGTTTGGACAGACAGGTATGTCTCACAAAGGATACCACAGCTCTGGAACAGACTCCCATCCACATAAAACAAAGCTCATATCCATCCATATTGAAGCACAACTTGGATCTCTGAGTAGGAAACTGAAAATTTACCCTAGCACTGTCCCTTGTACTACTAATGAACAGATGCAGCTCCTAAATGCATTATTATGTGCATGAGTCACCTCAGATTATCTATGGTGTGATCCTAGTTATAGTAATTAGGGGTAATGTATTAATTATTGACAATTGGATGAGTAAGGCCAACCTCTAACCAAATGGGATAGATTAAGTTGAGCATAGAAAGAGAAATTCACTAACTTTAAAATGGCCCACTAGAGCAATTTACCTATAAACCTATGAACAAGTTACTCCTCCATCTTCCCACCGTAAATCGGGATCGCCAGAGTTCAGATGTTAAGTAGATCACACACATACCTTTCAAGTGGCCTTGATTTTTTTCTCAGAATTTTACTCCAGCCCTCTTAAAATTGCTGATTCATTGAGAAAAGATGGTTGGCTGCAGTCAAAAAATATTGACTGATTACAATTAACAGATATTTTTTTATTTCAGAAAAATGCATGTTTCCTTATTCTGTCAAATTTCTAAGTTAATAGTACCGAAATGTGTCCGTGATCTAGTCTCTGATTAGTTTTGACTCTGCCCTGATTATGGAAATTAAAAGCTGAATGCTATTGTCACGTATATAGTAATAGTGAATGTAAGTCGTGTTTATTTTTTCTGTTTTTCCCCCCATGCCTGCAGACAATCAACCATCCCCCATTGGACTTGAACCATTTTGTAGTAGAGGATGTCCATCCAGATCCAACTCCTCCAGGCTACATTTTTATAATATGTTTTCTTTTTTTCTTCTAAAATATATATTTTCTTCCTCTCTATAGAATACTTATCTGATCATCAACATCCTATAACTCTTTTCTTCCTACTACTAAATCATAATTTCTTTCATTCTTACTTTACTACCCATTTTCTCACTCTACATCTAAATTGCTGAAAGTAATGCATTTGTCTGTACTGTCTTTCTCTCTAAACATTTTCTCTTGCCTTTAATTGTTGCTTTTGATTTACGAATTGAAAATATGCATGTTGTATGTTTTATGATCCATGCTGTAGTCTTTTTTATCTCAGTTTAGCCTTTAGTTTTTGTCTAATATTGTATGTTCAGTGTTACATTCTGTTGACTGTATGTGTGTGTAAGTTAATGTTTACTTGTTGGAGCGTTTTCCCCCAGGCCTCCACTGAAAAGGGGTCTAGTGTGACCCAGTTAGATTTTTCCCATTAAACAAATAGCCATGAACCTATCGGCCCTAGGGCCTATACAAGCCTAGCCATAACAATTCCCTGGATATTTCTTCCCACAATATTTACTTCCCTGGACCCCTGTCTAGCAGGGTGACTGACGTGATCCCCGGGGTGAAATTAAATAACTAATACAGTGGTACAAGTTGTTTGGGGGCTTCATTTACACAGCCGCATGGGTTGCTTGTGCTCTTGCTAGTATCCCAGTAATGACATTTTTATTAGTCTAACCCCTCTACTGGGCTTGGAAGTAATGTTACCAGCATCACTGCGACTTCTTTTCTGCATAAGTGCATGGAAGTGCACTTGGTCAGTGAAGGCTGCCTCTAACCATTGACTTAGTGTTGCACACACTGGCTCCTAGTCACAGGCCCACCTCCTTACCTCAAAGGGCTGCCACAATCGGCAACAGGCACTATATCACTAATAAAGAAGCTGATGTTTCAGTCAAATACAGTAAAAGGATTTCTATGATTAAAACATAAGTCAAAGTATTGAATATGTTTTGTCAAGTACCAGTGGCATTTTGCAAAAGTATTTTGATATTATCCGTTTGATGGTTTATGTTGTTTGTATGGTGAGTATTACATAAGATTTCCCTTCAGGCACTACCAGTAATACGTGTTCCAAGAAGAGGTCCAGATGGACGTAGAGCTAGAACTGAGACAGAATTGAAGTGCATGAAAGGTATGAGAGTTATAGTAAAAAAGTGAAGTGACTGGGTGAACAACATGCTGTTAGTCACAAAATGTCTAAGGATATGAATCTTTCCTGAAGAACTAAAGGGAGCACTGACCACTCCATGCACTCAAAGTGGTAGTAACAACTATGCCTAAGACTATATTCGTCTATGTAATCTGTGCTAGCCAATGGTTCTTGCATATCGAACCTGGTCATTTTTGTGGTGACTTGTTGCCTTGGTACTAGATGAATGAGAACAAAGAAAAAGTTTGTAATCCAGAGCAAAATGGCTTAGTTCTTACTTGGTGTAACAAGAAAACTGTACTAGATCAGTCTGACACTGCCTTGTCTGTGAATCCATGCTGCTGTTGGACTTGTGCCCACAGTAGGACTTTTCATATACTCTAATTCTTTCATGAGTGATTTTTTTTTTTTATGGAAATGGGTCTCTCTACATCTCCTTGATTTATTAAAGCTAGAATGCAAAGTATACTCTGTCTAGTGGAGGATGCTGCAGAAGAAATTCTTCTTTTCTCATTGCAGTGTCCTAAGAGTGATGTGTAAGAAAAGGTTATTGAGGACAGAGCACCATATGTTTGAGTGATGGATTTTGCTTATTCATTCAGAAGTCGAATTTAATGAAAGGGTTGGTGATTGGATAGCCTAAACCAATATCTGTGATGTTTACCTGCAGCTAAGGTCAAATTAACAGGCTAGTCATTTCTTGTTAGCTTCTCTCTCGTTGTTGTACAGGTAACAGATCTAGAAGACTCTCTGTGTCTCTCTCTCTCTCTCTGATACCCTCCCTGTGGGAGAAATAGACAACTTGCTGAAGTTTTTAGTAGTTTATTCGGTTAAGTAGAGACTGTCATCTAGATTTGCCAGCTAAAATTATTTTATCTAGACTAATCCTTTGCACTCTGTATCTTGTTAGTCCTGTTACCGTCTGGGTCACAGGTGGGATACCAGTCTTCACTTGAGCCCTCTGGATTACCTCTGTTTTCATTGTTGTGAAAGGGGGAATATGCCTACCCTTTCTAGTCATTATTTGTTTTCAAAAAGTAGGTCAGAAAGTCTGGTAAGAGTTTATGAATGACAAAGAAATATGCATCTAGTAAGGCACTTTCCTTTGACAGGCGTCAAGGAAGCTAATTGCCCTTTTAAATGACTCTCTATGTACATTTATATTAGTTACAGTATTTGTTTTTCTGTGATGTACACTGATCAAGAAATTCATATATAATCTTCACAGCGGTCATGTTAAAGTAAATGTGCTGACATTTTCATAGTACTAGCTATAACTTTGATTTCTGTCTGGATTTTGTGTGTGTGTGCACGAGCACGTGCCTGCTTCTGCAACTGTGCCACTATAGGTAATAATATAATTGCTTATTAAAACATAAAGTGCTGCTGTTGAGTTTTTGCAGAATATCTTTTTCATAGCCTTCTTTTTGTGAAGTTAAATTTAAGAGGTGAATGCTGTTGATTCATTCTATATGTACATTCCAGTAAATACTGCACATTCTTGCATAAGTTAGGGATATAGATAAGATTTGTAGGTTTTAAAACAGCAGTATTTGTACTTCTGAAGATGGAAATGTAAATCTCATTTGAATTTGTTTCCTTAGGTATGATGAGTCCAACAATGAGTTAATTAATGAGGAGCTGGGGATTGCTTATCCAATACTTAATGGTATTCCTAATCTGATTCCACAAGATGCAAGAAAGATTCGCAGAAGTGATGACAAAACAAAGGAAGAAAAAAATGAATAAAACATAACTCTTTTATAAAAAAAAAAAAAAAAAAAAAAAAAAAAAGACAGCTACTTTCCAAGCTCATAAAGAGTATATTTAACGTGTATAACTAAAGTAATTGACATCTGACAGCAGTTACAATGTTCCCATCCCTATCTACTCTGACTGTGCTTGTTCCTCTTTTGTCTTTATGTGGTCTGTTTTATTCTGCATCAGTAGATGAGAATTTTCCTCAAGGTTGTACCAGTACATCAAGCTTGTGCTTTTATAGCCTTCTCCTTCCTATTACAATTCCAGTTTATGTGTTTTGTCATCTCTGGACTTGGATGGGTATTAAACTTTTTAGGCATAATTAAATGACTATGAAATAAAATGCATTTAATTAACTTGAAACAAAAGTGATTGTAATGTTTATTAAATGTGTGCTTTGGAAAAATAAATATTTATGACCCATATTGTGTATTTTTACATTTTTATTTAATTTTAATTAACACATTTCATTTGGCAGCCTTTGTTTAATCAGAAAAACTGCACATTTTTGGAATATACACAATCTTCGACTGATGTACCAAACACTGCCGTCATTTGCTTTTTATTTATATGTGTGTATATATCTGCAAGGCATTGTTTAATTAATAGAAGAGAGTAGAAATTAAGTTCTCCATATGGGTTAGTGTATCTGCTTTTGTGAGTACCTGCTATTTAAAGGTTGTATGGAAAGTTCATTGGATGTGATAGAAGTGCATAACAAAACCTGTGAAATGCTGTTAAAATGTGTTAAGTGCAAAAGCAAGTATAAGAGGTACAGACAGTAAAATTAAGAAAAAAAAAAGATTAGAAGAGGTATCTAGTGTAAGGCGAGTGAAGCTAGATCAAAGCCAGGAAGATCTGCAGTAGAATGCAGACCATCTTAAAGTGACTTATTAGAAAGAACATAAACTCGCTGTCTGCATGCTACAGAAGGATGAAGCCCTAATGCTATCCCAGTCAACTTGAGTTCAGTTAATGGACCTTGACCCTGAGAGATCCAACCACTGTGGGGCTGAGCAGCTGATGTATGCTCACACATGGGAGAGAAATGCTAGCTTTGTCTCCTGAATGCTACCAAGTTGGCTAGATGTTAACCTCTTGCTACAGTAACTAAGATGGTCGTAGTCTACTGAGGAGCACATTTCATTCTAGCTTGGGCTACAAACAAGAATGAGTACCTGAATCCTTTAGCAATTTGGGGGTAAAGCAAAGGAAATATCCTCAATGAGCACAGGGGATGGTATTGCATGAGACCTCCTTATGTTCCCTTTTAGCCAGATGTAGTGATGTTTCCACGCCGAGATTGTCTTCTTCCAGGAGGGCACTGATCTGAGGCAGAGCATTATCTGGACTTCCAGGTGCAGAGAGGACTGGGATAGTAACAGTTGTTCATAGTGAGCTGTGGGAGTAAGGATGACCTGGAAAGATTTAGTGGAAAGGGAATTCTACCAGCTGCAAAAAAGGTACTTAAAATGTAAACTTTAGTGGAGAAAGTGGTTTACTATCAGTTTTGTAAATGACAATTGGACGGCAGGTATTATGCCAAAAGCCATTCTCATTCACAAAATGTGACATGTATTACAAAGTTGAACACACTTGTACGAATGCAGTAGTGCATTTGCGTAAGTGTATTCGACAAACTGTGCAGAGATCGCAGAACAGTGAGGTTTGTAAATTCATCCATATCCCCACTGTAGTGCAATCTCTGAGATGGAATATGTTGTTAGCAGGGGGCTTGCTCCCCCCTGCAAAAACATGTTGTATAGGAGTTTCATTTACATAAGCTCCTATATGGATATCACGTGATATTTACGAAGAAAATGTCGACTCTGCTGAGTCGACATTGTGTTGCGGTCGTGATTCTGGTTTGGATGGTTTACTTCGAAATTGTGAACGGAAACTGTTTTGCCTTTCGCAATTTCAATAGTAAACCGGAGAAAGTACCTGCTTTATGTTTGCCTGTGATCTCAACTGAAAATGGTCTTGCTTTGTCCTCTCACTTGACATTAGTGAAGAAAGAAAGAAACCAAAGAAGAGGCTTTGCAGAAATTGAATGACAAAAAGTAATGTTACATTTGGAAGCTGAAAATGTTTTTTTCCATTGATTACTATTAGAACATTTTGATTTCCTTGTTAACACCGGTTATATTGGACAACAATCTTATGCCATGAAATAATCTTAATGCACAATATATCTGAAACACTATATTTAAAACTTAAGTCAAAGTCATGTTTTAATCATTGTTTATGCTGCTTTTTGCATTTGTTTTAACATGGCTTTGTGAATGGTTTTAGAGTAGTGCAGTATCAAGCTATTCTGAGTGCCATTCCTGCAATAGTAAATATCAGTAACACTAGAAAGATGCAGTTGTGAGCAAGGCTTTTTAAAAGTTGCATCAATCTAAAAGGAAAGGAGATAACGATATAATATGCAGGAGAATTGACAGTAAAGTTTTGTGTTAAAACACAACAAAAAAAACTTTTGATCTACAAAATAATGATGTGGCAAATTTACTGAACTGCACATTCATGTTCTCGTAGGAAAGACTTTGGACATTGTGTATCTGGGGTGTATAGTATAAATATAATGCTAATCAACTAGTTGCATTGAGTTTCCCATTAGGTGGTCTACATTTATTCTAGAAGTATGTTTGAATACCATCTTAGTGAGGCTGAACCACCCTCTGTCTTCATCTTTATTACTGGCCATCTGGGCACTGAATAACTTCAGAACTAGAAAATATTTGCCGGAAATTAACTATCCACCATGTGTGAAGAAGTATAATTGGTTTTAAAAACGTATGTATTTAGAAGAACAGAAGTTCATTTCTCTGCAGAACAATACTGCAACTGCAGTGCCATAGAGATCCTTTGATGGAAATAAACTTTGGCAGCACTGCATCCAGAGTATATTTTTTAATCCTCACTGTGAGTTGGTTCACCAAGAAACCAGAAAATGGTAGATGTGTACATTTCTGTTTTCTTTTCTTGAAGGGTAGGAAGAAAGAAGAGCTGCACTTGCAAAGTGAGGAATTATTGTGAGGCTATTAAGAACTTGCCATTTGTTCTTTATAGGATTACAGGGCCCCACAAAAAGTTTAGATGTATATGATACAAGCTAAAGAACAACATCAAACACTGAATTTGAGTTGTGTGATTTGGTAAAAAGGGATGGGATAGTGCATGGTAAAATGATAAAACAAGAGACAAGTTAGACCCAGTGACATGACCTTATCAAAAGCTATAGATGTGTGCATAGCAAATTAAATTGCTAGTACAAATTTAAAATAACTTCGGAAAGTGCGTGCAATGCAAAATATGAATTGGGGGGAAAAGTCAAATATATGAAACAAGTAAGAATGTGGTACAGAAACATTGTATATAAAAGAGAGTCACATGAATAGATGCTGTAAGAAAAATGTAATCCATAAAAAATCAGTTGGAACTAATCAATCAGGATATGGACAGGTCCAGTGGCTGAAGGTTCCCTATTTGGATTTCACAAGGGTAGGTTATGCTTACTCAACATAGATTTTTTTTTTAAAAGTGATGGATGAAGGCAAAATTGTACACACTCCATTCCTTCACACGGCCAAAGCTTTTGAAATAATTCCCCACTCGGGCATAGTAGAAAAAATAAAACTGGTAATAAACCCCTATGTCACCCACTAGATTGCCAGCTGGCTCAAGGGACGCATGAAATCAAAATAGGCAAAGTTACCTCCACAAAGAGACCAGTCATCTGTGGAGTCCCCCAGAGCTTTATGCTGGGACTTCTCAACTAAAAGGATGCAAGGTGTAAACAACATATCCTACTTGGGCTGACTTACTCAGTATCCTACAGACTGATAAGAAGGTGACCTCTGCCTGGCATACAAGGCATCCTCTGATCCAATGCTGATAGAGTTACTGCACATCAGCAAGTCAAATCGTGTCCATATTCAAGTCCAACTTGTATCTAAGGATGAGAAACAGAAAAATTTGCTCCAGGACTAATTGATAGAAGCAGCTCCTAAATGCTTTATCCTATAGGTTCATATGAAGTTACTAGGCCCTAACTGACCTTGGTTAGATGGTCTTTATTCACAGAGCAAGTCTAGAATCAGCACCAACTGTCCCTGTCCATGAGGGATATAGGTGCCACCCCCAGGGTGAATTTATGGTCTCCTGTCCAATTGTCTATGTTGTGCTTGAATAGGGTCATTGAGGAGCTCAGCGTTATGTGAATTGGAAGTTTCTCTCTCCAGCATGATCTTTTAATGCCACAGGCTAGGTTGAGATCCTGGGAGCGAGTGACTCTTGTCCCATTTGATTTGTGGACATGCAGCATTTCCCATTAAGGCAAGGCCAGAGACGTCTGTGTAGGCCAGACACAAGTCACCTCTCAGCAGCATGTAGGATACAGAGTACAGTGACAGGTCTTTCAGTCTTTTCATGTAGATCATGTTTCTGTGGACCTGAATTTTCTTGATGAGAAACTTTTGTGGTCTCACCAGCTGCTGCAGGTGTCTGGTAATTTACATGCAAAAGGGAGCATTGTACTCTATTAGTGGTCTGATGACAGTCGAGTACAAAGAAGTTATGACATCCTTAGTCTAGGATGTGATGCCCTTACTTATGAAATGTGCAATGTAGAAGGCTTTCATTACCACTGTGGACACATGGTGATCAAAGTTTAGACTGCTATCAACCAGTATTCCCAAATCTTGCACCACTGGGTTTGAGCATAGCGGGATGGATGATGTCAGTATTATAATTTACAAGGACTTAGTCTTTGCCAAAGGGGGTACTAATGCACTTTTTTAAGTTGGTTCTAGTCTGTGGCTTTGTCACCATTAGTCTATTTTAGTCCCTTTTGTAATATGTTAACATTGTTTAGGAACTCAATGATTGCGCCCAGTTTGCAATCATTAGCAAACTTGGTAAGCCACAGGCCATTTACTTTTGCCTTGACTTCCAAGAAATAGATTCCAAACAGTAGAGGGCCCAGCACAGATCCTTGTGGTACACCACTGGTATGTGGTCTGCTGGTAGAGGTAGAATCCCCAGCTTTGAGAGTATGCATTCTGTTGGTGAGCCAATTGGCTACCCATCTAGTGATGTATGGGTTAATTCCCAGCAGAGAGAGTTTCTCAATGATGCCTTAGTGGGGAGTATGCAGAAAACCTTGGGTAAGTCAAGATAGATACACTGTTTTGCCTTCATCCAGGACTTTGGTAACATTCTCGAATGAGGCCACAAGGTTCAATAAGCATGATCTACACTTAATTAAGCCAAAGTGGGTCAGGTCAAAAGTTTGAAGGTCACCTATGTCCTTGTAGATAAGGTCAATGATGATTCTTTCCATGACCTTACAGATAAGGTTGGTTAGGCTTATGGTTCTATAGTTCTCAGGGTTGGTTGCTGTACCCCCTTTGTGCGAGAGGATTACTGTTGCTCTTCTCTACTCTGCTGGAGCAAAGCCGCCGCTCAGGCTGAGGTGAAAGATAGTGCCAAGTGGTTCCACTAGGTCTTGCTTTAAATTGTTTAGTAAACAGCCTGAGATGTTATCTGGTCCCATAGAGGCCATGTTTTTGGCCTTGGACAGCAGCACAGATATGACCTATTCTTTGGAGATACTGGGTAGAGGAGAGGTGTCAGATATGCTTTGGGGTTTGGTGGATGGAACGGGGGGGTTGAAGTTTGTGTCAGACCTGTCAGCTAGCAGATTGGCAATTTCCTCAGGTTCAGTATGAGAGGTACTATCCACTATAAGTTTGGCACATAGCTGGGCATTCCCTTTTAGATTTCGGCCGTAGTTAAAGAATGCCTTATTATCTTTAGCTAAGGATGCTAATGTAGCTTCATAACTAGCTTTCGAGGACTTTACAAGTTATTTGATTTGCTTGTTTAAGCTGTGGAGGCTATTCTGCTGAGTAAGTTCCCTCTTGTTCTTAGACATCAGTTTCTTCCTTTTGTTATATAACCTAGTTATACTTGCGGTCCATCATGTGGCCTGTTTTTTTTTTTTTTTGGGGGAGGACCTGGTTTTGAGCCAGTCAAGTACAGCTGAGTCTGTACAGTTCTTTAGGTGGTTATACAGGGCATTTGTGTACTGCTCTGCATAGGAGTCATTGTTGGCTGTGTTAGCAGGGTGTTTGAAACTTTTTGTACCATTGCCTAGTAGGCTGTAGTTTGCTTTGGAGAAACGTTTTTTTCTTTTTCATCTTTTTGCTCCTGTGGGGGTGTTAGGTCTGATTGTTACTTTGAATCAGACAGATTTATAGTCTGACCTTACCAGGGAGAGCAACACACAGAGGTGTAGTGCAGTGACCCCCCCCCCCCATGTTGGCGAGTACTAAGTCTAGGACATTTGCACCTTTTGTGGGGATGCAGACTAGCTGTCCCAGGGCATTTGTACTTACAAAGTCCAGGAACCTCAAGGTGAGCATGTTTATGCTCATGTATGTCACCCAGTCAATGGAAGAATAGTTGAAATTTCCCATGACCAAAGTGTTTGGCTGTATAGTGAGTGACTGTAGTAAGTCCAGGTAGGCAGTCTGCTTCTCTTTCTTCATGGTGGGGGACATGTAGCTAGCATTGATAAGGTAGGGTATTTCACCAATAGTTAGTTGGACCTGGAGTAGCTCAAGAGAGTCATACTGTTTAAGGAGTCTTGAGGTGTATTTGGCTTTAATGAAGATAGATACACATACATCTTTGGTTCTTTCATGCTCATTTTAGAGTCTGAATGTGTGGAAGGCATTGTAGCCTTGTACATCCGGGGTGCTCTCTGCAGCCTTCAACCATGTCTCAGTGACTGCACAGACGTCAGCATCTTCCAATGTGAGGAGTGCTTCCAAGGAGTGCAGTTTCCTGTTTAGGCTCCCAGCACTAAGCAGCATAACCCTGAGTTTGTCTCAAGTGGATTTTTTTACGTCAGAAATGTTGTTGTTTTGACATTGCCTAAAAAAGGTGCTATGGGGGTGGCAAATGCCTTTGCCACGAACTGAAAGCTTAGAGGAGACAGGTGAAGACCATCTCTGTCAAAGCAGTGTGGTCTTGTCAACCATGTCTTCCCAGGCTGACAGATACTGGATCCCCCTGGACTGACACAAAGGTAAGCCAATGGGATCATTTTTGTCTATGTTGTGGCATCATCCTGGGCAAAGGTAGAATGCTGCTTAGGGCAAGGGACATACCTGCCTCGGACACATAATCTGAAAGTACAGTCATGACTCTACTTAGTCTAGAGAGGTACATCTCAAGTCATTCACCCCAACATGTACTATGACAAAGTCATAACAGTAATTGTTGTTGAGCACTTGTGTGATTTAATGGATCCCTGCACCTGACAGGTAGCTGACTGTGGCCTTCTTGTCCAGTCTGGAGAGGGGAACATCTGTGTGTCTCACTGTAGAGTCACCTATGATCAAACTATTTAGTTTTGAGGCATTTTGCCTTACAGACATTTGTTGAGACACTGGTGTGTGTGTTGGTATGTGTAGTGGATTCAATTTGCTTTGCATTGTATGCAAGTTGCTTGGGAGGTCACTGATCTTTTGGAAGGCTTTTATTGAGTACCTCCACATATGTGGGTTTATATGTTGTGACCTTGTTTTGTGTGAGAGGTGCTGTGTGTGTGCTGACAACCTGTTTGATGTCCGGTTTGTTACATGAGAGACTTGATCCCAAACTCATAGTTTAATTACATCCGTTACATATTGTATTAGTTTGTTGTACCAGTAAGTGGCTGTCAGTGTACATGAGGCAATTTCTACATTGCCAGAGGATGCCCATGTCAGTCAGGCTGGTGGAGAAATGGTTGGAAACTGATTGTCCATTTTGGCTGGTTTTTACTGTAGCTACTATTGGGAAGTGGGATAGTTTGACCATATTTTACTGTATGATTAACAAAGGGGCTTATTCTATTGAGGGCAAGGGGTGAAGACTATGGCAATGTTTCTCAGTACACAGCTGAGTTTCCCACAATGCAGGAGGGAAGCTTGGTAGGATTCTTTAACAGATAACTAGGAGAATATTGTCTTTCAAGGCATTTGGATCGATACAGGGCTCTGCTGGACCATGATGCACAGCTACGTGCAAAAGCGAGGCTTAAGTACAAGCAAAATTAAACACTTTTAAGCTAAAGTACACAATGAGCTTTCATCCAGTACTCTCCAATCCAAATGAGGCTCAGACTACACACTTCTGCCACAAGGGTGCAGGCAGGGCTCTCCTAGTGTGCAGTGGGTGGACTAGTGCTCAAGTGTAACAATACAGTCTAGATTCAGCAGATCTGAATCTAGTCTATGCTATATACTACCTACTTAAAGCAACAGAACAGATTTTTTTTAGAGTGCAGAAAAATATAGTAAAAATCATCAAAATGGTAAAATACAGTCAGCAAAGTGCAAAGAAAACTTAAAAAGTACTTTATCAGTGGATGCTTTGGATTTCAGCAGAATCCCTCCAGACCTCTGGCAAACATTGCCAAATGTTGAGCAGCTCCGGTTAGATGAACTGCAGTGAATCTGCCGTCTGCACAAACTGGCATCTTTTTGAGCAACTGTGAACAATGGGAGACTATAGAGAGCATTTCCTGTAGAGAATTTTAAGCTGGAGAGGTTTGCTTATATACAAGGCATGGGTCCCTTCAATTTATCTATGGTATGATCCCAGTTATTCCCAACAGGGTCAATATATAATTATCAATCTTGGGATGGGTAAGGCCATTCTCTAACCAAATGGGATAGATTAATTTGTGCAGAAAAAGGGAAACTGGCTAGGCTCAAAATGGCACACAAGGGCAGCTAGCCTAGCACTTACCTATGAACCTGTAAAAAAGGTTGTGCAATTTTAATACAATACTTTTGCATTAAGGTGACTGATATAAAATGAATCCTTGCCCTGTGTTTAATTAGCCATGTTCAAAAAAGCTGCCATATTTTTTAAATAGAATATGAAAAGGAATACTGTCAATATACTGCTGAAGTTGGTGCTGTTAAAGTGGAAAGATGAAAATACTAACTAAAATATGAAAATAGTTCTGAATCACTGGGACAACTGTCTGTTGAAAAGAAATTTGAGTATTTTAATGGAAGGAAAGTTGTTTTTTAAACTATTCGCATGCTGTAAACTATTCTGACTCAAGGATAGTTGGAAACACCAAGATATAGAAGGGTCTATATTACGAGAGCGAAAATACTATTAAGCGAATACTAAAATCCCGACACCTATTGCGCGAACCGCGGATATCCCGAATGCACTAAACCATGACATTTTAAATGTGGAACTGTCATACTCGGCCAACCCCACCACCCGCTACATACTACCTACCCAAACAAAATAAATAAAGCACATACATACACTAACCAAACCCTACTTCAAACCCTAAAGTAAAGCACAACCACCCTACTTCTAACCCTACACTAAACTCCACTTACACAACTATCTATGCACTATCCTTAACCCCTCCCTAACCCTAAGGTCTGTAACTACCGCACACTTCCCCTACATAGATATATCCAAACAAAATAATCCACATACATACATTTAACAAAACCCTACTTCTAACCCTATACTAAACCCCACATACACAACTATCTATGCACTTTCCTTAACCTCTCCCTAACCCTAAGGTCTGTAACTACTGCACACTTCCCCTACAAAAATATACACAAACAAAATAAATAATCCACATACATACATTTAACAAAACCCTACTTCTAATCCTACACTAAATATAACATACAAAACCTATCTATGCACTTACCTTAACCCGCACCCTAACCCTAAAGTCCGTAATTATCCAACACTTACCTTATACAGCTATTCCACAGACGGGCCAACCATGGTAATTCGACATTTCCGAAATCGTACGTTTGCTATAAGTCCATTTCGCGCAATATGTGGCAATGTTTACATATTTGAGTAAACGGACTTTCGCTCAGCTAATATAGACCCGATATAAAATATATTGACCAGAAGAAGTGTGTACACATCAATATAGTTTGTCCAGAGAGTGGTACTAGAATGCCAAAAGCTGCTGACATAAGTATAAAAATGAAAGGCATGACTTTTTTTTCCATATTGTACCATTTAAAGTAGTGAATTTTGCTAATGCTAATATTGTATGATTGGCTTGTCAAGATGGTAAAACAAATAGTGTGTAAACAAACAATGCACATGTACAGAATCAGTCACGTAGTCGAGACATTTAAGGTTATGTACAGAATCACATCAGTCCTATCTTTCACTACTATGCTGCTTTATTTACAAGCTTGGAAAGGCTGCCAGGAGAATAACATTTAGAAAGAAAGCATGATTTGTTACTTACAGGTGGAGAAGTTATCTCAACATAGCCGAATGCAGAGTCCTTTTCAGTACTAGATACAGACAAGGGTTTCTGGCTGCTAAAGTTAGACAACAAAAGCTCCAGATTTCAAAAGCTATAGAGTCCGTAGACTTCTGCTTAGTGTTTTCCATAGAGCTATTGTACAAGTATTTGTAGACTTGAAAACATAACCAATGATATTATAGTAGGATCACTCAAGTAGAACATGACAATAGATTGATATACAGCAGCTGAATAGAATAAGAAGATAACTTTGACTTAAATAAGAGCAAAAAGTGAGAATTACAAGTCTGAAATAAATGGTTCATATTCAAATAAGAGACAAGTCTGAAATAAATGGTTCATATTCAAATAATAGAGACTGAAGTATGATGGACAGAAAGTCAAAGCAGTTGTGAAGATGACAAAACCAGAAATAAGGTAATGGGCATTGTGGAGTGTTTTAAGAATTATTCAGTGTCTTGGCAAGCTTAAATGTAATGAGTTTGAGATAGCTAAGGCTCTAGGAAAGTTAAGAGCAAGATGCAACCTGAGAGTGGAACTGTGAAAAAAAAGGAAGTTTGAAATGCATAAGAAACTGCTTATGGATGTTTCAGCATCAAAGTGGTATGATATAAATAAGCCAGTTTTGTTGCAAAACATATCTATTTAATTTCTCCAGATGTTTTGGGTTTCTAATACTATGATGGGAATGGGCCTCATTCCTAAGTCTAGGTACAATTAGAATTCATGAAATTAGTATTTTTTTCTGTCTTTGATGTTATCCATGAATGCTGGTCTCAGCACCAACAATCTTTCTGCAGTTCATGCAGGGTTACATGTATTATTAACATATTGAAGTATGACTGAAATTGTCTTTATTAGTCCTGTTGCTCTTAGTACTATTGGAATTGTGTGGGTACCTTTCTTCCACGTTGCTCTCATTTTTGCTTGCAAATCCTAATGTTTTATAACTGTGTCTCTCTATATGTAAGATGCTGTAATCACCAATAGTATCAATTTCAAGGATCAATGCTACTTTTGTCTTTTTTTCTTGGACTAAATTGCATCTATTTTTGAATTGTTGATAATGATACAAACTTCATCATTCATAATAATGCTTTGTGTTTTCAATGCTTCTCATCTACTTCCATATTGTAGCATTTGCATAATCTCCAGTGCATTGGTTTGCCACCTTATTGTGTTTTTTAGTGTACAGCCACTCTGCCATGAGTATATCACACCCAGCAATGAAATGTGCTGTTTTACAGAACTTGCATTTGTCTATTTTCCCCACTGTTTCAGTAGAGTTTGTAAACCAAAGGGCATGTAGTGCACTATCCTGTGCCACCATTAGCCTTTTATCTTTTGGTTTCCCCTCACCTGAGCTTAACCATTCCTGCATCAACTCCTGGTCAACATGAGGTTGTTCCAGAAGATCTGTATATTTGCCACTGTGTTTCTGAACTTTCCACTTTTCCTCTGGTCCTTTCCTTTATATTCTTTGTTTTATTTTTTGTTCTTTCCTTTGCCGTCTGATTTTTGTCTGCTTCTGGTTTGATTTTCATTCCCACTTTGTTCTAAAATGCTTCTGCTAAATTAAGCAAAGAAATCATCTTATATGACTTCTTTTCATGCTTTAGACCATGTTTAAATCTGATGAGGTCTGCAAATATCTATGCAGTCCCTCAATTGCATATACACACTCTGGCTAGGCTTATAAATGCCCTAGGGCAGATAGCCTAGTATGAACCTATGAACCTATACATGTAGTCAGTTTTGAGGAGGCCCATACCTCCTTCACAGTGAGAGATGTATAATCTTGTTATGCATTGTTTTTTTAATGTCATTTGGTAAACTTTAATCATTTATGTTGTTTTCCTGTCAAACTGATTCACTGATCTTTAAGGCCTCTGAAATCTTATCAAAGCTCTAAGTTGGATCAGGAAGAGCAAACTGATTTATAGCTTGGACTTTATTCCTAGATGTCAAAGCAGTTTTTAATATTGGCTTTGGTCTGGTCTTCTCAAGTATTCATTGCTGAGCTTTATCATTTGTTAATGTTTTATTGCAGACTGTTTATCTATTCCCAAATATGTATACATTTCTTCCTGCTCAAGTTCCTTTGTGTCATATTCTTGTCCCAGGTTCATATTTTGTTGTTGTTGTTGTTGTTGTTGTTGTTGTTGCTGCAGCTTTCCTTCTATAAATGATGCTTTTACACATTAACAACAAATGTCATTTGCTGTCATTTGTAGTTGTGCTTTCAGATTCACATCTGATGAGCTATGGAATTTTAAATCATCCACAAAAAGAAGATGACATGTCTTTAGACAAGGTTGGTTTCTGGGACTTAAACTGTAACCATAGCCTAATCTATTAGCAAATAGTATAATGGGTTAAGGGCAAGACAAAACAGCAGCGACAAAGAATCACCCTGAAATATCCTCCTCTGCACTTTTATCCCTGGGATGATGATGATGATGATTATGTGTCCTTTGTCATGGCGTAGCTGCAAAATGGTTTGCTACTGTTTCATAGTCAATGCAGTGCAATTGATTAATGCAGGGTGTATGTTGTAAGCATTCTATTACCAGTGAATGTGAGATCCTGTCCCATGCTTTCTTATAATCTGTCCATGTCATATTTTGATTCTTCCCCTTTTTACAACTCTCTGTAATGGTTATGTTTAATAATAGGTGATCTTATGTTCCACATGACTTTCTTTTTTACCTTTCTGTCCTATTGCCATGATTGATTTTTTTTCTTGATGGCTATAAACTCTGCATCAGTTCCAGTGTGTAATTTATATATTGATGGAAGACAAGTTATTGGCCTGTAGTTCATATAATGGCTTGCAGGCTCACTCTTAAGGAGTATCATTTTCTTATTGTTAACCACGGTGGTATATAAGTAATTCTTAATGAGGGCTAAATCTGTGTATACAGATGTTAATACTTTTAGCTAGAAGTTAGGTAGTGCATCTGGACACAGGGTTTTCCATTTAGAAACTTTTTCTTAATTTTGTTTCAGTTTGTCTAGCTGTTACTTCATCTCATTTCATATTATCTGTATTAGAGCTCCTTAGTGCTTCTTTCAATTCTCCTATTAATTTAGAATATTTATGTTCAACAGGGTCGGCATAAATGCTTCTCCAAAAATACCTATTACTTTTTTGTGTTGGTTCCATTTTTTTTTTTTTTTTTTTTTTTTTTTTTACTTTGTTTCCCAGTTCTGTATAAAACGTTTTTTAGTCTTCAATGAATTGCTTGTTTTGTACTTTTCCTTTGTATTCATCTGCACGCCTTCTACATTTTGTACTTGTGCTAATATACATGAATTTCTCTTAACAGTCCCAATTGCTATGTTCAGTTGATTTACCAGTCCTCACATTTTGGGTGTTTTTTTTTACTTTCTATAATCCTTTTCTTTCATCAGCCTTAATATGTCTGTCCATCTGAATTAAATAAAGCAAGTCTTGTCCTTAGATCATTTTTCTTCTGGACTGAGAACATCAGCTTTTCTCCCTGACAGTCTTCTACAGTAGATTCCAGTTCATTGTTCTATGACATATCCTGTTCAAATGCATTCTTGTTCATCTGTTAATCCTCCATATGGGGACCTACTGACCCATCATTTCATAACATTACTTTTGTCAGAGTGGCCAGTGTTTCTGCTCCTTCCCTTCCTGTGCAACTTCAGCTGGACTTTCACATGTTTTCTCCATAATGCACCAGAACATTGCCCTGTGACTTATTTTCAGATGCATCTCATTTCACCTGGTGCTCCTCATCCTGGGGTACACACTTGTCCATCATGTTATAGCACTGCCTGTGTTGCAGTTTCCACATTAAACCTTTCACTTTGCAGATGGCATCTGACTTCAGTTTTTATTTAAGTTCTACCTCACTAATTTTCTTTTGTACATTCCCCTTTATGATTGTATTTTTTTGTATTATGAAGTTTACCATATGTGGGTGACTTTGCCTGTAATTCACTTCAAATTTCTTTGGTGCTTCTTTTTTGTCTTGATTAGTTTAGCTTTTTTCTTTGAATAAATATCACACCATATCAACTGTCTTTTTCTTTCGCGTGTCCATGTTTTTGTTTTATTCCTTGCAAAAAACTCTGGTTTTTGTTCATCTTTTCTCAATTTCTCAGACACTTTCAAGGTGGCCTAGTGTTTCTTCATCTACATAATGTTTTTCTATGATCTGTTGCATCAAAGAATATAAATTTTTATCTGTAGCTTTTGACAATTTTTGTTTTGCGAGTATTTTTCTTTCCTCTAATTTTTCTCTTACTCTTGCTACATGTCTTCTGTCTGGAAATTCTGGGCTTCTTGCATAATAGTAACAATGTGTATTTTTTTTTCTTTATCTTCAACATTCCACTTTATCATCTCTATGCCTCTGGGGTAACCTCTGTTTTGTGGACTAATTTTTCCTTCTACCAAAGAGGGGGGCCTAACCCTGTGGTAGGAATGTTTCTATGCCCCGAAGATTCTACACTGCATTTTTTCCAGTCCTGACATCTGTGTGCACACCAGGAGTGGGCATTATTTTTTTTAATCCTGTGATCTGTGTACCCATTCTTCATTATATTTTGATCTGCCTCTCTCGATACATAAAGTACAGTTTATATATCAGTGTCACCTTAGTGAGACTTTGTGAAAACAGGGTCCATCATGTGAAGGTACTCACTAAGACTTGAGGATGAATTCAGTTCCAGTAATACTACTGTCCTTTTCTTGCTGATTTAATCTCTCCATTTGTACCATTTGTCTGTCCATTCAAAATGTTATTGAGAATGTCAGTTAGAATGGTGTATGAGCTGTGATTCTAAAAGAGTAGACCAGTTGCCTTTGGGCCAGTAGTATTTGCAGTTTCACAAATGAGAGATACTCATAAAGAAGGAGGACACTTCTTATGTAAGAAGTTCCAGGACTCTATTTTTAGTAAAGATCTTCAGAAAGTATTTGTACTGGACATTATGAGACTGTGGAGAATATTACTTAATCAGCAGAAGTTTTATCTGAAAGACAGATGTAAACCAGGCAAGAAAGTACACTTAGTTCCTCTAATATTTTGTTGAAGGCATCTGAAGCCAGTTTGCACTGTCAGTGGTGTCTGTGCTTACCTGACTTTGATTGAATTACTTTGTTTTCATATCACTAAAAATACCACAGTTGAATGCTGTAAGCTTTGAAATGTGGTAACATTCAGGGAACACTTAATTGCTGGGTTACATTGTTCTACCACAGCTATTCCTATAATGTTTCTTTAATGTTCTATATTGTCTCCTTTTTGCTACAGCACTGAAAGCAACAGTAGGCACAGTACTACAGTCCATGTTCTACATTTACTGAAAATGTGTCAAGTCCCCTCTCAGCATGCTTGTGAGAACTGTTATTTCAGGAGGTTACTCCTTTCTGGCTAGACTACCTGTAACCACCACAACTGGCTATTGAGTGGTTTGTGTATTTGGTTTGATTTCACCAACTTTGTGCTGGTAGTACTGTCAGCATTGCAAATATCATTTTTAAGTCATTTTAGAAAAATATGCTGAGTAGGATGTTAGGCACTACTAGGGCATCTTTGTCTTGTTACCACCTACACACCTCCAAGCAGTATGTGCTTTTTTCAATGATCTGCATAATAACTTGACCTGCTGGTCATGCAGGTAACTACAGTGTTTTTCAGAGGTGTAATTCTGTTGATAGTGTTCATGAATTAAATGCTCTATGTCAGCAAATACTGTATTTTAGCGATTATTGGATACCTGTCCTATTTAAGAATATCTTGCTGTCAGCTTGAAATTTAATCAACTTTTACCAAAATAATGCTAAGAAGATAAATTACCATTCCAGTCTTTTTTAACATGAATATAAGTACTTAATACAGTATGTTGTATAGAGCATATGTACAAGAGAAGTAAGCACCAATAACCAGTATCTGTGATATTACGCAAAATAGTATCAGTGTCTAAAGAAAAAAATACATTTTAGAGATGTACTGGCATTGATGCAGCTGCGGTGGTACAGCGGTAGTGTTGTTACCTCACAGCAAGAGGTTCTCCCGTTTAATTCTCGGCCTGGCTTGGGAGGGCCTTCTCTGTGGAGTCTGCATGTCCTCCCCGCGGTTGGGTAGCGTTTGAAAGACATGCGTGTGTAAATGGGCGTGCCTTCGTTGAAGGTTGGGCGTCGAGCTGGCACCTCAGCGTTTCATAAAAATCTACTGCCAGTCTTTAGCGGACCAGAGTTCTGCTGTGGCGACCCCTTACTGGGAAAAAGCCGAAAGACAAACAACAACAACAACTAGCATTGACACAGAATTAGAAATGTGTTACTGAAAAACGTTACAAGGAGAGAAAAAATCATAAGTAAAAAAAGAAAGTCAGTCTTATTTTTCTTTCAAGGACGAACGATGTTCAAAGCTGATATTAGCTCCCTGACAGGCTGAGA